>NW_027369050.1:0-45435 GCF_046119375.1 Phyllobates terribilis | reverse complement strand
TCTGTATATAATTCTACCCCGAGTCCAGCTTACCTCATGCTTATAAATTGATTGAATAATATGTTGTTTCTTTCGCGTTAATTTATACATATATGTTTCATTCAAGACTATTATTATGTATACTAGGATTTAGAGGCAGAAAAGAGTTATGTTCATATAATAAGATTAGTATTGAATGTTCATGTTTTACACGGGCCATCACTTATTTTAAATATTTTTTTTTGATAAAAGAGAGGGCGGAGCCTCCAAACGTGTAAAATCAATTTAAAAGTGGGCTACAACAGATAAAACGGGGTGTAGCCCTTCCCCTTAAGTCCTCGTCCAACAAACCGAGCACCCCACCCCGGGCGACACCAAAAGAGAAACACCGAGGAGGAAAATCAAAAGCAAGAGACGCCAAAGCATCCGCAACGATGTTGGCCTCCCTAAAAACATGACGGAATTGACAAAACCAGTCCCTACTAATGCAACCTTGCGCAATTGACACAAGGTTCGAGAGTGGATGGCAACGGTCCACGGGTTTCCCCAGAAATTGCGCAATTTTATATTGTGTAAGTAGTTGTATTCTCGGTGAAAAAAGGGGATGTATTATTTGTTTTTTATGTGTAACTGTATTTTAATATGAATGAGGGACTACAGAAATGTAATAGTTGTATCCCGATATTTTTGCTTTTATTTGTGATAGTATATCCCTGTGGAAGATTACAAATGCGTTAATGGAGTCATCATCAATACATGAATAGAAGAAGAAAGGTCGGAACGCTGATGAGTCAAGATAGAGTAAGAAATGTTTGCTTCAACCAATAAAAATGAAGGTCCATTAAAAAAGATTTAATATTTTCAAATAAGACCAATCTTAATATATATAAATATGAATATAAATATGTTTTTTATCCTCATTCTACATTCATGCACTTTTAGTTATCCTTATTCACTTATCCTTTTTTCCAACCAAGAAAATATACTTATTCTTTTTTCGGTTTTTAGAAGTTTACTTGTTTTATTTCTTACATATACATATCAATTATGGCTTCCATTTTCAAATATACTTGTTTTTCATGTGAAACTTATCAATTATTTCTTTTTTAAAGAAATTCAAATGATATACATGCCAAATTGAGATTAACTAATTTAAACCTTGGACCATGCACACAATTTATCTAAAAAATCTATATTTAAAATAAAATAATTTATAGATATATTATAACTATTAAATATACATAAATAATTAATGCTAATAAAAATATTATATTGAGTCATATTTTAAGTAAATATATTTCTCATAGATAATAAATAATGGTTATGATATATTTCTTTCCTTCAAGTGTAATTATATTTAATTCTTTATTTTAGTTATTTTCTATTATTCTTTCCTTATAATCAAAAATAAATAAAAAATGTTGAATTTTTAATAATACATGATTTTTCCTTGTATAAACAGAAGCTTTGTTTGTAGTTCCGAATAAAAATGATATTCTCAAAAATATTATAGAATATATTACATAAATTAGTATAATTAACCAAGGATTTATCAAGGCTATATATGTTTTAACTCAAAATTCAATTTGTTTATATGTGCTATATAATTCAACATGAAAATAATCAAGGTTAAATGATTTGTAAAAACTTACAACTAATTTTTGTAATAAACGGGGCGTTGATCCCCATCATCGCCTCCAACATCATTGAGGATATTACGGGAAAAATTTTAATCTTCGTATGGGAACGAGGATAAAGTTTTTAAACAGGAACATGAATAGTACTTCCCACCCAATTACCATATGTAGTCCAACACTTTCCCAACACTCTTTCACTCTGATAAAATCAGTTGTACCCATTCGTCAAGAGTGTTACCTCATACAACAAAAGAGTGGTGGACATTCACTTATGATATCTCTGTTAGTTAAGTAAGATATCTCTGTTAGTTAAGGATGATATATGTTAATAGTTTTCTCTAGTTTTTATGAAGACAAACTAGCTATTTAACTATTTTTTTGAGTTTCAAGTGTTACCGATTCATAGAAACAAAGATAGTGATCTAGTTTGAGGCGCAACTCGCAAGGGAGTCACTTAAAGCAATGAAGCAGTGCAAGAGAGTCGCTGGAAAAGTAGTAGATTAGAGAACGAGTGAAGCGTGTGGCTAGTACTTGAAGAAAGAGTGTGAAGCACGACTGAGTTCAAGAAGCCACTTTCTCCAGCTAAAAGCACGTGTTAATAAGAAGATGCAAGTTGCACTTTCAGAAGATTAACAACCCTACACGTCTTGCTTCCAGAAGATTAACAACCCTAAACGTCTTGCTTCTTTCTCTCATTCTCTCTCTAGGTGAAAACAAAGTGTTTAGTGTGTGTGATATGAGTGTAATATTTGTAAGAGTTAGTTGAGAGCTTTCTCCAGTGAAAAGAGATGAAAAAACTAGAGTAAAAGAGTGTTACTCAATTCTTATTGTAAACTGCTTAAGCAATATAAAAGATCAATGTGAATTTTATCCTAGATTATTAGATCAAAGGTTCTCCGGTTTGAGAAGTTTGTGTCAATTACGTTACTCTTGTTTTCGCTTTAAGGGATTTAGTCGTGCTTAGTTCCCATCAAAAGTTTGATCCAACAATTGGTATCAGCGCTTTGGAAGGTGACGTGCTTGTCGTCACACATAGTCGGATTAATATTTATTTTCCTAACTACCAATAACAGAAGCAAGTGGTAAGCAAGGGTCGATCCCACTTAGAGGTTGTAGAATAATAGTGAAATTTGAAAGCTTTGGTAATAGATTGGGTTTTTAAGGTTTTGTATTACTTAAGGTGAGTATAGTTTCACTTAACTAATCCTTTTACACAATATTAAGGTTTTGATCATTGTATTCCTTTACACCTATCAATATTAATTCATGTGTCGTCCTAATCTAACAAACATATTCACGCATTCACAAATCAGAATCTTGTAAACCACGTTTGTAACCGATAGAAAAGGCACAAATGAAATAAGATGCAAACCAGTCTAACAAACCTAAATTGTGTGTGTGATTTTATTATAACATGCAAACAAACCAGTCTAAACATATTAAAGTTGTATAATTGACAACAATATGCAATGCAGAACTAGCTAGTGTTGGGTTATAAGAACTATGGAAACTCAGTTTCTATCCACCTTTTCCTCGATTTTAATGATAACAAACAACTTATTGTTCTAACATCTACCTTGAGTGAGTTATTATAGGTTTATGATATAGCTTCAATTTGAATCGTGCTTAAAAAGAAGCAGTTGGTTTATCAAGTATAAAAGCAGAGGAACTAAGGAGCTTGGATAGAGCTTAAGGGAACCAAAGATGATTATCATTAGATATAGCATAGAGCTAATAACACTTAAGGAAACCGAAGTAGCAAGCTGAACAAAGAATAGCAATATCCATTATACCGCTTCAAGGGGACCGACGAGAGAGTTTCTCTATATAATGCCAAAAGAACCTAAGGTACTCGATGAAGGGGACAAAGCGTTTATTCCATGACATAATCTTTCTCAGTTCCTATTTTAGAAAAGCTACTTCACACAAGGAAACTGATACAACTTTATTGCTTCTACTCATTTTATTTAGCTAGATCCGTATCTTTTGGTTTAGGAAATAGATATTATCCATCACCTATATAATAGTGATGTTCTAGGTCATTTCGTGTCGTTGAATTTGAATTTTAAAGTTGAGAGTGTTAAGTGTTTTAGATATACAAAGTTTAAGCGACTTAAGCGACTTAAGTTTCTAAGTGAAGGGAGTCTGTACAACGCTAATTAGAGATCGTGAGTCGAGTCTAGAAATGTGTGTTCGGATTAGGTTGTAACTCTTGTCAATTAATCAATAGTGAATGTGTTTTGAGTTTATTATTTCTTGTACTTCACAAATTAAATCAAATACGTTGTTAGTAGCTTCAATTCTGCTCTTAGGAACTTGAACTTTCGCTCCCTAACATCAAGCCCCTTCAACGATCCTACAACTAGGTTGTCAATTTAACTAAAGCACACAAAGCAATCATCTTTATAAGCAAGGAAAGCACATTCAATGGATTGGAATCAATAGATATAGAGAAACACTTACAAAAACTAAACAATGTATACACTTGAATAAGTAAGCAAAACAATGTCTAGGCTTAGTTATTCATGGAGAACTAAGCTAAAGGAAACTAAACAATGATTGTGGTTGAACTAGGCTTTGTAGAAAGTAGATCCCTTATATACAAGACCGTCTAACCCGAATTCTCTCTACTAACTTTATCAATAATATAATAAATCAAATCTAATCCTAACAACTGAAAAGGAAAATAATAATAAAAGCTAAGAAGATATAGAGAATATGTTGAGAGACACATGTTATGCACGTGAAGAAGTTATTACAAGCTTTAGGCTAACGTTGTTAGATATAAATACAATTCTCGTATTGTAATCAGACATAACATATAAATCAATTACCTTCTTTATAATCTATGTTTTAAATCTTTTGTGGGATATCAGTATCAATTGTGAGGGTGTTTTTCTTCTTGTGGCGCCCTGCATTGTATTGTGAGCGTGTTGTTCATAAACATCACTCTCTGTGTAGGATCGAGTTGGATCGGATAGACGAGTTAGTTTTTTGATCGGCTCACTTAAACATTTAAAATATGTACTCACTGTCCCATTATATATCTCATTTTCCTATATGGACCTCCTAAAATATAGATCTCATTTCAAAAACATACAATAAATCACTTTAGCCTTTTCTACACCTAATCATCTTCCAGCTACCACACATTTATTAAATAATCAATATCCCATAAATCTCACCTACCCATTCACCATTAATTAAGGTTCCGTTTGGCGTAATATACTTAGGACGATGCTGGGTTTACACGGAGTGTATGTGTACACGCATAAGACAAAGCAGGGTAGAGGAAAAAATAGGGAAAAGACAAATGTTGAAATTTTCGGATCCGGTTTGAATTCAATTTTCAAACGAGATTCAAAAAAAAAAGGAAAAGAAATTATACGGGGGGGTCACCGATTTCTTTCCCCATTCTCTCATTTCCTTCTTCCCAAATCTCTCTTCGCCCCCCGACTTCCCTTCCTTCTTCCCAAATCTCTCTTCGCCCCTGAAATTCCTTGCTCTCCAGTAATTAGGGTTGAAGGCGACAGCGGTCTACCGGAAAATAAGCGAACGAGAAAAATCAGATCGATCGAGAGGTAAGAACATCGAACATTGAATTGAAGAGGGTTTTCCGCTCTCCGATTGTAGGTATGAATAATTTGCATCCGTCCTCAACTGACATCGTCCGCAGAGTCAGAAGTATTGAGCTTCGGATTCATGAGCTGGAAATCGAGAATCTGAGGCTAAGGACCAATGAGGAGAGGCTGTTACAAGAAAATCGGCAGCAACTTGATGCAATTCATGAAATGCAAAGACTCGTTGATAATATGAAGAAGCAAATCTCGAAGATGGACTCCAGTAAAGATGACAAGGATGAAGAATCACGCATCAGCGTTGGTCGATCAGGGTCGAATGATATGTGATTGTCCATTGGACGATGACCTGAAAGTTGCGTTTCATATTTTGTAGTATGTTTTTAGTTTGTTTCATGTTCTTAATCGACATCTATCGTGTTTGATAATTGACTGCCATGGCTGGTATCTTGTAAGATGTAGTATAATGCTATGAAACTCCTTGGTATGAAGCTATCAATTATTGGTCCTTCTGACCTCAACTTCTTTGTCGGTCTCCTCTCGTTTAGCTGATGCTTACCAATTTGTCATAGATTTGAACTCAGACTGTGTTGAACTACTAAAGTAAAGTGATGGAGGACCATCTAGGTCACCCATAGGCCTCCAAGGTGCACCCAAGGGACCCCACAAGTCAAGCTCAAGAGGTGCCCATGAGTCACCCATGGATCCATCCAAGGCGCCCACAAAGAGTGAGTGTCGGGGACAACGCACAACATGAGTTCAAGACACCCCTGGTGCCGAGGATCAACATGTCAATACACGTCCTCCACCGGGCACCAACGATGCCAAGGACAAGACCATGACACCGGGCATAGGCGCCGAGGACATGTCCTTGGACATGTCACACTTCCGGGCGCCACCATGTCATGACACCCTTGCGCCCGGCACAGTGCCGTGCGCCAGAGAGCCAGGACAACTCCTCGCTAACCTCTTCGGGAGCAAACTTTCAAGCCACTCTACACTCCATGGTTCAATTCTTCTGGACCCCGGGGACCCACCATGCCCTAAAGGGGATGTCGGACTACACCATCGATCCAATACATGGTTCGTTGATTAACTTTTGCGAGCCCAGATGGCTCGTGAAACTTGCTTGTTGGAGTGCTTAGATCCAGGACAACTCCTCGCTAACCTCTTCGGGAGCACACTTTCAAGCAACTCTACACTCCATGGTTCAATTCTTCTGGACCTCGGGGACCCACCAGGCCCTAGAGGGGATGTCGGACTACACCATCGAGTCAATAAATGGTTCGTTGATTAACTTTTGCGAGCCCAGATGGCTCGTGAAACTTGCTTGTTTGAGTGCTTAGATCCAGGACAACTCCTCGCTAACCTCTTCGGGAGCACACTTTCAAGCAACTCTACACTCCATGGTTCAATTCTTCTGGACCCTGGGGACCCACCAGGCCCTAGAGGGGATGTCGGACTACACCATCGAGCTTTAATGATGAGGTTTTCAGAAGCTACATGCATCAGGTAAAAACATCAGATGAAATATACTTCAAATATGGGCAAATAGCTATATTAGCATGTAGTCTCTCAGATAATTTTACTTCATATATATCCATAGGGTTACAGTATGGATATCTTCTAGGTCTTTTAGTTATGGCTTCTTAAAGTCTTTGATTTACTTACACAGGACACTCATGAATTCTTGACCATGTGTACACATACATTGTAAAGCAGAACAAAAAGTGATTCAAATTTGTGAGGTTAAGTTCAGACTAGATTTGTACATTCATCAAATGGTGCAATCAGAGAATAATAAAAGATTACTACAGGTTCAGACTTCTTGTTTGTGCTTCATACCCATGGTTTTGTAACAAGCAGCAGCACAAGTCACAAACCAACATAGTAAGAAGCCACCCCAACACAGAATAATGTAACAACCAGCAGCACACAAGCCACCCCAACACAGTAAGAAGCAACCTACACAAGTCACAAACCATCCTGCACAACAACATAAGAAGCAGCCTGCACAAGTCACAAAACAAACAAAAAATAGGGGAGAAACTAGATGTGTATTGGGCTAGTGAATCAGAACAAAGATACAACATCTCATAATAAGTTCCTACATCTTATAATAAGTTCTTACATCTCATAATAAGTTAAGTGCTCTTACATACAACATCTTCAACTTTACACTAACATTAATGTAATTTCCATCTAGATGTGGATTGGGCTAGTGACAGGGTTGTTACTGTGTTATTAAGTTCGCCAATCTTCACCTTAACAGCCCTTAGTTTAGTATCCATTGTAGCAACTAGGCTTGAGAGTTCTTCAATCTTCATCTGAGCCGACAGTAGCTTGTTTTCCAGCACATTCACCCGTTGTTGTTGTATTTGTAAGGGGTCATTTAAACCCACACCTAATTCGACCAATAAACGGTGTGGGCTTCGTGGTGGTGATCCACTTGACATTGGACTATAGTTGGTCATCGTTTCAAGCACTTCCCGTGGCAGCTCTCTGTATCTACGTTCATATTCTACTTGCTTTTCTTCCTCTAGAATCATCCAAAGTGCCTCTTCATCGCCCCTGTATATCGAACATTCGTCTTCTGACATCTTGACATACACCTAAAACATTGACAACCATACATAATCAGCTAATAGCAATTCAATAGAAGCTTGAAAAACTACTCCCAGAGAATGACAGCAAGCTTGAAAAACTACTCCCAAAATTTGTTTACAAGTTACTACCACATTAGTAATTACTGCATTTCAATAGAAGCTTGAAAAATCTTAAGGAAATGGGTTTTACGAGAAATTCTACAAGTAACAGCAACAAGCATTCATCGTCATCGTCATCAACAACAACAACATCTACTGATTCATCCAATTGTTCTTGTTCATCTTCTTCCTTCTCATTGAAATCCACAAATGGGTTTTATGAGATAGACTTCTGAATTTGAATTGAAAGTGCAATTCAAATTCAGAAGTGGAAAAAGAAGAGAAGTAGTAGTTTTGGTTTTTGTCATTCTAGTTAATTTAAGCATTTGTCTATGTTATCAGAGTCCTTAGATGTAGTGAAAGTAGGGTTAAACTGAAGTGAGTTTTACTTTTACAGGCCTGTTAAACTTTTATCTCACCCCTTTGTAGTTTTACACAGGGGTGAAAGCCGCCCCCAATTCTTCATCAGATATTACAGTGTGTTAAAGCTAGATACTGATCAAAATTTAAAAGGCAAGGTCATGCGTGTTGTGATGGTCCTTTTAAGAGATCTTTAATGGTGTTTGAGTAGGGAGGTGTCACGTGTCTCTAATAAAATACTACTCCTAGACTGGTCAGTTTGAACAATTATGATCCAATTACTGTGTTCTTTTTGTTAAGCCTTTACTGCATCATAGTTAATCAGTGGAATTGAACAACTTAGCAAGTCACAAAGCTTCAGAATCATAGTTTACTTGCAATAGAAGTTGCAGTTCAGTTTATTTTATATTCTCAAGATAAGGCTTCTTAAGTTAATCTCCATGCCATGGTCAGTGGTTGAGTACAACTTAGATCATTACTAATAAAAATACACTAACTGGATACAACTTAGCAAATGCAAAAAAAAAAATACAGGGACTAATCTTGTATTGCAAAAACAAAAAATACAGTAACTGGATACAACTTAGCAAGTCACAAAGCTTCAGAATCATAGTTTACCTGCAATAGAAGCTGCAGTTCAGTTTATTTTATATTCTCAAGATAAGGCTTCTTAAGTTAATCTCCATGCCATGGTCAGTGGTTGAGTACAAATTAGGTCATTACTAATAAAAATACAATGCATAGCTCTGAAGTCATTAATTGTACCTCAGATGAATATTGATTATCATGACCAGCTTCAAATAGAGATGAGAAATGAGCAGAATCATATATGGAACCTCCTAATGGGTTTTCAGAATCTATAGTTGTTTGCCTGGTGTTCCTTCAATTAGAGAGAGTTGCAATTAGGTCACTGATTAGGGCTTATTTTACAGAGAGTATAGAATCTTACACTAATTAGGGCTTATTTTACAGAGAGTTGCAATTAGAGAGAGTATAGAACCCGTTCTCGAAGAATGCTAGTGTTCTTCGCCTAGTGTTCCTTCAGTTAGAGAGAGTTGCAATTAGGTCACTGCCTAGTGTTCTTCGCCTTCCTTTCGCCTGGTGTTCCTCGCCTTTCCTTCGCCTTCCTCTTCGCAGTGTTCTTCGCCTTGCAGTGTTATGTAACGAATCTGAGTTGTAAGCGACCACATAATCTAAATCTTTGGACCCTATTCTCGAAACTGGAATACAAAACCGTAAGTAATAAGAGGGTATGATTACCTGTGTTGAACGCTAGATTGCCAATGACGGAGAGTAATTTGGGGGGAAAGTGCGGGAAGGAGACGATTAGAGAGGGAGAACGAAAAAAATTCGAGGGAAAAAATGATGGAGAATAGCCGGGGTTTCTTTGTATAGTGCAACTTGTTTCATTAGACCGGGTCTAGTGTTTTAAATTTAGAGTTTAGGGTTTAGGGTTTAGCGTTTAGGGTTTAGGGTTTAGGCCTCTTTTACTTTTCCTCGATCCGGTAGCGAACTACGAGCTACCTTGTAAATCAACACTAGTCCATACGAGGTCTTCCCGTTCGGCCCTTTTTTGATCAAATAGGCATGTTAGGTCGGATTTTCTCGAAACTGAAGCCGAGAACTCTGTTCTAACATCATACCTACTCATTCCACACTTTTACTTTTCCTCGATCCGGTACCAAACTACGAGCTACCTTGTAAATCAACACTAGTCCATACGAGGTCTTCCCGTTCGGCCCGTTTTTGATCAAATAGGCAAGTTAGGTCGGATTTTCTCGAAACTGAAGCCGAGACCTCTGTTCTAACATCATACCTACTCATTCCACACTTTTACTTTTCCTCGATCCGGTACCGAACTACGAGCTACCTTGTAAATCAACACTATTCCATATGAGGTCTTCCCGTTCGGCCCGTTTTTGATCAAATAGGCATGTTAGGTCGGATTTTCTCGAAACTGAAGCCGAGACCTCTGTTCTAACATCATACCTACTCATTCCACACTTTTACTTTTCCTCGATCCGGTACCGAACTACGAGCTATCTTGTAAATCAACACTAGTCCATACGAGGTCTTCCCGTTCGGCCCGTTTTTGATCAAATAGGCATGTTAGGTCGGATTTTCTCGAAACTGAAGCCGATACCTCTGTTCTAACATCATACCTACTCATTCCACACTTTTACTTTTACTCGATCCGGTACCGAACTACGAACTACCTTGTAAATCAACACTAGTCCATACGAGGTCTTCCCGTTCGGCCCATTTTTAATCAAATAGGCATGTTAGGTCGGATTTTCTCGAAACTGAAGCTGAGACCTATGTTCTAACATCATACCTACTCATTCCACACTTTTACTTTTCCTCGATCCGGTACCAAACTACGAGCTACCTTGTAAATCAACACTAGTCCATACAAGGTCTTCCCGTTCGGCCCGTTTTTATCAAATAGGCATGTTAGGTCGGATTTTCTTGAAACTGAAGCCGAGACCTCTGTTCTAACATCATACCTACTCATTCCACACTTTTACTTTTTCTCGATCCGGTACCAAACTACGAGCTACCTTGTAAATCAACACTAGTCCATACGAGGTCTTCCCATTCGGCCCGTTTTTTATCAAATAGGCATGTTAGGTCGGATTTTCTCGAAACTGAAGCCGATACCTCTGTTCCAACATCATACCTACTCATTCCACACTTTTACTTTCCTCGATCTGGTACCGAACTACGAGCTACCTTGTAAATCAACACTAGTCCATACGAGGTCTTCCCGTTCGGCCCGTTTTTTATCAAATAGGCATGTTAGGTCGGATTTTCTTGAAATTGAAGCCGAGACTTCTGTTATAACTTCATACCTACTCATTCCACACTTTTACTTTTCCTCGATCCGGTTTCGAACTACGAGCTACCTTGTAAATCAACACTAGTCCATATGAGGTCTTCCCGTTCGGCCCGTTTTTGATCAAATAGGCATGTTAGGTCGGATTTTCTCGAAACTGAAGCCGAGACCTCTGTTCTAACATCATACCTACTCATTCCACACTTTTAAGTTTCCTCGATCCGGTACCGAACTACGAGCTACCTTGTAAATCAACACTAGTCCATACGAGGTCTTCCCGTTTGGCCCGTTTTTGATCAAATAGGCATGTTAGGTCGGATTTTCTCGAAACTGAAGCCGAGACCTCTGTTCTAAAATCATACCTACTCATTCCACACTTTTACTTTTCCTCGATCCGGTACCGAACTACGAGCTACCTTGTAAATCAACACTAGTCCATATGAGGTATTCCCGTTCGGCTCGATTTTGATCAAATAGGCAAGTTAGGTCGGATTTTCTTGAACTGAAGCAGAGACCTCTGTTCTAACATCATACCTACTCATTCCACACTTTTACTTTTCCTCGATCCGGTTCCGAACTACGAGCTACCTTGTAAATCAACACTAGTCCATACTAGGTCTTCCCGTTCGGCTCGTTTTTTATCAAATAGGCGTGTTAGGTCGGATTTTCTCGAAACTGAAGCCGAGACCTCTGCTCTAACATCATAACTACTCATTCCACACTTCTACCTTTCCTCGATCCGGTACCGAACTACGAGCTACCTTGTAAATCAACACTAGTCCATACGAGGTCTTCCCGTTCGGCTCGTTTTTGATCAAATAGGCATGTTAGGTCGGATTTTCTCGAAACTGAAGCTGAGACCTCTTTTCTAACATCATATCTACTCATTCCACACTTTTACTTTTCCTCGATCCGGTACCAAACTACGAGCTACCTTGTAAATCAACACTAGTCCATACTAGGTCTTCCCATTCGGCTCGTTTTTTATCAAATAGGCATGTTAGGTCGGATTTTCTCGAAACTGAAGCCGAGACCTCTTTTCTAACATCATACCTACTCATTCCACACTTTTACCTTTTCCTCGATCCGGTACCAAACTACGAGCTACCTTGTAAATCAACACTAGTCCATACGAGGTCTTCCCGTTCGGCTCGATTTTGATCAAATAGGCATGTTAGGTTGGATTTTCTCGAAACTGAAGCCGTGACCTCTGTTCTAACATCATACCTACTCATTCCACACTTTTACTTTTCCTCGATCCGGTACCGAACTACGAGCTACCTTGTAAATCAACACTAGTCCATACTAGGTCTTCCCGTTCGGCTCGTTTTTTTATCAAATAGGCATGTTAGGTCGGATTTTCTCGAAACTGAAGCCGAGACCTCTGATCTAACATTATAGCCACTCATTGAACACTTCTACCTTTCCTCGATCCGGTACCAAACTACGAGCTACCTTGTAAATCAACACTAGTCCATACGAGATCTTCCCGTTCGGCCCGTTTTTGATCAAATAGGCATGTTAGGTCGGATTTTCTCGAAACTGAAGCCGAGACCTCTGTTCTAACATCATACCTACTCATTCCACACTTTTACTTTTCCTCAATCCGGTACCGAACTACGAGCTACCTTGTAAATCAACACTAGTGCATACTAGGTCTTCCCACTCGGCTCGTTTTTTTTTATCAAATAGGCATGTTAGGTCGGATTTTCTCGAAACTGAAGCCGAGACCTCTGTTCTAACATCATACCTACTCATTCCACACTTTTACCTTTTCCTCGATCCGGTACCGAACTACGAGCTACCTTGTAAATCAACACTAGTCCATACGAGGTCTTCCCGTTTGGCCCGTTTTTGATAAAATAGGCATGTTAGGTCGGATTTTCTCGAAAATGAAGCTGAGACCTCTGTTCTAACATCATACCTACTCATTCCACACTTGTACCTTTCCTTGATCCGGTACCTAACTACGAGCTACCTTGTAAATCATCGGACACCCGCTGCAAAGCGCGTTTTCACCTACTTTGCACTCCTTTGTCCGTATAAAACCCGTTTTTCATTCTTTTTGAAGACATGGTATCCACGTGCACAATGCGCGCATGCAAACCATTCAACACATGATATACCGTGATCACGACGTTGAGTATACACTTAATGTAAATATATCCACATAAATATAACAAATTCTCATGTTTTCAACGTTTTGATGTTTTTTATAGTATCCACGTACCTCATGCGTGCATGCAAATAATTTGACACATGGGTATACCGTAATTTCGACGTTGCGCATTCATTAAACGTAAATATCTCCACATAAATACAACAGGTTCCCATGTTTTCAACGGTTTGACGTTTTTCATAGTATCCACGTACCCCATGCGCGCATGCAAAGAATTGGACACATGGGTATACCGTAATTTCGACGTTGCGCAATCATTAAACGTAAATATATCCACCTAAATATAACAAATATTCATAAGGTATACACCATTAACATTACATAACAATATCTAACATTACATAACGTAAATATATCCACATAATGTTTTTTCCATTAATTCAATAAAAACAAATCTCTTTTACACAAAGAAAATTTATTTTTTTACAATAAAATCAAGAATTGGACACATGGATATTACTCAACATTCTACAACTTGGAAGATAATATTTGGTTTCTTTTACACCAAAAAATTTATTTTTTACAATAAAATCAAGAAATTGAAAAGGTGTTGGAAGTTGGAATTGAACTTCCAAACCGCTACCCCATAGGAAGTACAGTTGGAAACTGCACTGCCTCTATTTTCTTCCCTACATCCCACGCTTCCTTTTGTGAACACCTTTCACTGTCACTAGTCTGACGCTTCATATCACTTCTTTCTCCGTTTTCTTCTCCTGCAACTCCTCTTTTTAACTCTTCATCTCCCACCTTTTTTCCTTCCTCCACAGAATAACAATGTCACAGGAGGTAAGCCAACCCACAACTGAAGACTCAACCTCATCCTACACAAATAAGACGACTTCTCCCGCGGCGTCTGTCAGTTCAGAGGATGCGCTGTTTGTTGCTAAAAGAAGGCGGGTGGATATTGAGGAAGAACGGGAAGAATGGATAGCGCAAAGGGAACTGGAGGCGCTTGGCGAGGACTCCGAGATAGCCGAAGAAGAGGAGGAGGATTCCAGCGAAGAAGAAAACTTGGAAGAGCTGAAAAGGGAGCTACGCCGGGAGAAAAGGGGTCTCAAGAAGATCGCTTTGCAGTTGATCCTGAAGTTGCAGGCCATGGATAAAATGTGCGCAGATGCAGAGAAGGAAATCTGGAGAACCTAGATCGAACTGACGCAATGCAAAGACAAAATCACACAATTTGCAAAGACCCTGTAATTTGCATGTGGGCTTGTTTTGTGCTTTCTCCTATTTTGCCACCCATCTCCATCTCTCCCTCTCTACTACATCCTAAGACAACCGGCTGTGTCCGGTGTTGACTTTTCAGTACTTGTGTTGTGTTATGTGTGGGAACTCTAAGTACTTGTATTATGATGCTGTTTATTATCAATCTCAGCTTATTATCAATCTGTTTAGATGTTGTTTATTAACAATCTTAGGTTATTATCAATCTATTTGGATGCTGTTTATCATCAATCTGTTTGTAGATTTGGGTGCAGGTTGTTCTCCATGGCGTACAGTTTATTTATATATTTTTGTAACTTTGGCTACATATTTTATAGAAGATTTATGGCTTAGGCATAGGAAAAGTTTCTGAATAGGAATTATCTCAGTTCAGGGTATGTGAAATGGGTTTTAGGAGGAATAAAATTGTCCTAGGATTTTTATGCAGTTTTTTTTCTTGTTAATTGTTTGATTTCAGACTAGGACATGGGAAATGACTTTTAGGGAGGACATATTAATCAGATTTTCTGCATATTTTTTTTCTGTTAATATTTCATGTATTATTTCAGGGTATGGGAAATGTTATTTAGGCATGAAATTGTCCTTCAATTTTTCTGCAGATTTTTTATTTCTGTTAATGTTTCATGTATTCTCTCATGGTATGGGAAATTGCTTTTAGGGATGAATTTACCCTTCAATTGTCTTATGCGTGTACACATACACGCCGTGTAAACCCAGACTTTTCCGTTCTATGATGTTTGAGTTCAGTTCAGTTCAGTTCATTGCTGTCTTTATTTTGGGAGGAAACTGTCCTTCAATTTTCTGCAGATTTTATCTCTGTTAGGTTTCATGTCTTAGATCATTGTATGTGAACTGGCTTTTAGCCTTCTTTATTTAGGGAGGAAATGCTGCACTGCCTACTAATTTTATGATATTTGAGTTCAATTCAGTTCATTGTTGTCCTTACATTTCAGATGTGAATATTTGTCACTAAAGCCACGAGATTGTCTAAACTCTACAACACACCAGCTAAATCTTAGTGATTTTTTTGCTGCATCAAACAACTTGATAATACTCAATGTAAACAAGATCTAAGATGGAGCATTTCCATGTCCTACTTCTTGGCAATTACCATCCTCAAATAAATCAATTTTTTTCTGTCCAAGTTGCCGAGTTTTACTACTTTTTGGAAAAAAAATTGGACACGACCTCTGCAACTGCGCGAACAGTACAAATGTCTACTCAAAGCCTGCTTTAGCCGATTTCTTCCCCCTCCCTTCCCTTCACCTTTCCACTCTCGGACCTGATCTCATGGAGGGAAATAATGGAGGGAAACAATACTTACCTGACCTGCATATAAATACTTGTGCCCTTACCATGAACCAGCAACATCCATCTTTATCCATTCGTCAACATACCTTTGCAATCTTTTGCCCATCCTTTAGCATTCTTCAGCCTTCTTCACCCTACAACAACACATGGAGCCCCAACACATTAGAGATCTCATTTCACTCAGGATGTTGATCAGAGTTCTGCTCGACAGTCCTCTGGTGGGGAGAAAAATGCTTGGTGACCACCTCACCAAGCTGGGTTCTTACTCCACCCTCGATAGGATTTTCGAGGAGGAGGTAAATTACATACAGATGGTCAGTAAAGATGACCAAGAAGGATGGATCGACATGCCTCTGCCAAAGGCAGGTATGTCAATCCTGAAGGAGGAACCCCAGGATGAGACTGATGATGAGGAGGAGCCAGAATCAACCCCACCAAGGAAGAAAGTAAAGGGTTGAGTTGATAATCATTGATTAGGAAGTTACTATGTTTTTTGTATTTTCTGTGTTTCTAGCTACGTAGAGCTCTACTGTTTTTTGTGATCTACCATGTAAGGACCATCCAACTCTTGTAAGCTTTTGATGTTGGTTCCTATCTTACTAAAATATGCAAGTGTTTTTGTGATCTACCATGTAAGGACCATCCAAATCTTGTAAGCTTTTGATTTTGGTTCCTATCTTACTAAAATATGCAAGTGTTATTGTTAAGAAAATATCTTATCTTCTACTTCTACTTCTGCTGTGGAGCTGCCTTATCCATTCCTGATGTCCATTGGTTGATATGAACTTATGAATAATGACAATCTGGTCTGTAATACACACACTGAAAACACATATCATCAGGGTAACATTATCAAGTGCAAAAAATGGTTGATATGAAATTATGAACAATGACAATCTGGTCTGTAATACACAAACTGTCACACATATCATCAGGGTAACATTAGCAAGTGCAAATATTGGCTAATGATGTAGACAAGGAATACTTTATGGTGTATTATACAAGAATACCTTCCTTCTTTGGTCGAAACATGGCAAATCAACATACATAAGTTCCTCATTATGTATTTGTTTGGGGTCCCCAGTTCATGCCTTTGCCTTTAATTAGTTTAGGAAAATCCTGCCAAGTCACCAGATTAGATACACTTTGTGAAGTATGTTAGAACTAACTTTTGACCAATTCTAATGCAATGCACAACTAGCTATTCACTGATGTATGCTAGAGTTTACCACTTGGTAAACTTCAGTTCCATTTGAGCCACTAATTTTCACTGAAGATACCAAATTATATGGGCCAAGTATTACCAATATTGACACGACCCAACATTCCTTACACATATGGCTCTATTTGTGGTGGCACCCCCACTTGACCTTTATAGTCATTGCCAGCTTTTGAAGCTGCCCATGCAAGACGATTTGCAGCAATGTTATTGAGGGAGTGTACACAAACAATTTCTACTTCACATACCGCTTCCTTGACATGATCTCTGAAGTTAGCCAAAGTATCTAATCCGGGGGTGTGGGAGTTGGAGATTGATGCATTCATCAACTCACAAGCCGTCGTTGATGATGTCTCAATCCTAAATTTCGTGAAACCTTGCTCATCTCCGTTGCGTATTGCATACATTGCAGCCCAAATCTCTAAAACATTTATGTCTGAGATATCACAACAGAAACTATAACTGTAAAGAGGGCGTGGATCTCCTGTTAGCCACATTATTCCAGCTCTCGCCCCTTGCCTACTATTGCGTTCATGCACACCGGCAATAGTTACCCGACACACAACACTATCAGTAGCTGACATTGGCGCAGTTTCTTTCTCATTCAAATCAAACTGATACATTGAGCCATGTATCAGTTTAAACAGTTATAAGCCTACGTAAAATAACACCTATTTGTACTTACCAATGGCTGACCAACGGATTGAGATGGGGTGTTTCCTCCACCAAGATTGTGATCTAAACTGTCATCCCATTGACGTTGACTTGAAAAAATAGAATCCTTCAATAAATCATAAGGCAATTTCAGAGACTATGATCATAACATATCAACAACGTTCCACATATGAGGAAATGTATACATACACATATCTTTCCCACATCAATGTGAGGCTGCTTCTTCCACTAAGCATGAGATTCACTGTGTCCCCCCCTTGATTGTGGCTTGAAGTTTGTGAATCCTTCAACACAACATTAAATAAGTATCAGTAAATGTGATCTAAACTGTCATCCCATTGATGTTGACTTGAAAAAAGAGAATCCTTTAAGGCAATTTCAGAGACTATGATCATAACATATCAACAACGTTCCACATATGAGGAAATGTATACCTACACATCTCTGTCCCACACCAATGTGAGGGCTAGTTCTTCCACTAAGCATGAGATTCACTGTGTCCCCCCCTTGATTGTGGCTTGAAAATTGTGAATCCTTCAACACAACATTAAATAAGAATCAGTAAGTGTGATCTAAACTGTCATCCCATTGACGTTGACTTGAAAAAGGAGAATCCTTCACTAAATCATAAGGCAATTTCATAGACTATGATCATAACATATCAACAACTTTCCACGTATGAGGAAATGTATACTTACACTTTCCTGTCCCACATCAATGTGAGGGTTGCTTCTTCCACTAAGCATGAGATTCACTGTGCCCCTCCCCCCCCCCCTGATTGTGGCTTGAAGTTTGTGAATCCTTCAACACAACATTAAATAAGTATCAGTAAATGTGATCTACAAATACTGGTGAAACCATGTTAATGCATAGCAATATGATGAAGTAGAATCTACCAGTAGAACAAGGAGTGTGATGTTCAATATATAGTAGTCAAAGTGGAGTGATCGACAAGGCAACTGACTTGGCCGTTATAATCGACTAACCAACTTAACTGACTACAATGAACATCGTCATACACTTAAAAAAACTGCATTGATTTGGTTAAGTCTTACCTCTTGGGTTGGGTTTTTTTCTGTTTCTTTTTTCTCGTTGCAGCTTCTGCTGGATGTGACCTCCTGTGCATGGGCGGCCGAACTTTGGGTTTAAACACTTTGGGATCTTTAGTTACTGGATCCTGACTACTTCTTTCGATTGGACCCTTCTTCTCCTTGTCTGTCTTTCTTTGTACCCTTTTTCTACCAAATACCTTTCCATTCTTTTCCATCACCTTCTGCTCATCACTATGCCTAATTCCCAGGGCTAGTTCCATCTTCCTTTCCAACTTTTGAAGGTCCTCCACGTATTCTTGGTATAATTGGTCATTGTGCAGGGCTAGGGATATCATGTACTCGTTTCTGACTGAAAGCTCCGTGAACCTCTTTACCCGTTGTTGCTTATTGGGATCGTAGTATGAAACCTTAACACGTTCATATTCCCTAACTATATTTTTTCTCCACCTATTCAACACATACTTTTCTGGTATTTCTTTTATATCTTCAGATAACTCAATTACTTTAAGTATGTGCCTGCACAGTATGCCTCTGAACTCAAATAATTTGCACGAGCACTTCAACTCCAACAGCTTTCTGTTAACGACGGTAACAAATTTCTTACATTTGTGACCCAGCTTCCACGCAGGGACGGCTATTCTTTCTGATACATCATATGTGTCGATGTCTTCATCTCCATCTGTATCTTCTCTAGGCCTTATGATCACATTGGTTAACGCTAAACCATTAACCTGCAACAAAAACAACACAAGTTACCGATCTATCAGTTATTGCAACTAACCACCTCCAAATTCTTAATGTTGAATGCTACTGCTAAATAATTGCTTATTACCTCTTCCTTTACTTCCTTAAACTTATTGTTTGTATATGCATTGGAAAACACAGATTCAGCAAGAAATCTCCTATCACACTGAAGTGGCTTGCTAGCTGTTTTGGCATCTAATTTCGTCTCGTCTTCAGCCTTTGCTGCAAGAGTCTTTTTATACTGCTCCAAGAAAACTGTCAAGGAAGTTCTCTGGTTAAGGTATCCTTTGAAGAAATGATTAACCCCTTCACTCCTTTGCGTGGAAGCCATCCCGGCCCAAAATGTGTCTTTTTGGTAAGCAGGAACCCAGCTCCTGCGTTCACTAAAAGCTTCTTTGATCCAGGAGTTCTCTTCTAGTTTGAATTCTTGGACCATAGCTGCCCAAGCACTCTCAAACTCATCTGAGCTCAATGAATCAAGTACAACCCTCTTCAGACTCTTGTCTATATCAGTCCAACTGGCTAATTTGCCAAGGTTCCTGGCTGCATTAACCATTATATGAAAAAGGCATAGTCTGTGCCTACTTTGTGGGAAAACCTTCTCAATTGCCTTTGCAATAGCCTTGCACTGATCTGTGAGAATTCCATCAGGAGTTCTTCCCATACACTCCTTCCAACAATTGAATAACCAAATAAAGTTTTCAGCGGTATCACCAGCCACCAGACCAGCAGCTAAGATAATGGTTGACCCATGATGGTTGACTCCAATGAAAGGCGCAAAGGGCATTTTATAACATTTTGTCATGTACGTTGTGTCAAATGTAATAACATCGCCAAAATCCTTGGCAGCAGCCCTGCATCTTGCATCTGACCAAAACACATTCAGGAGTCTTCCTTCATCATCAGTCTGAATTTTACTGAAAAAATCAGGATTGTCTTCTTTCATCTTGCTGAATTCGACTTCCATTGTAGCGGCATCTCCGTGATAACCTTTGGCACGACGATGATTCCCTATCAAATTCCTCATATCATATTCATTGAATGGCAGGTTGGCATGTCCACCACTTTCTTCAACCATAGAGTTAAAGCTCTTTTTAATTGGAACTCCGGCATCATCATTTGTCAATATCTTCCTCTTGTGATATAGTGGAAGGTACTTGTAGTTTGACATGAATCTACTATTCGCTGGATTCAGTGGATGGGTGTGATGGAGTTTAAGGGTTCCTATTCTCATAAATCCATCCCTCATTTTTGCATCAACAAATGCACCACACTTGCGTCGTTGAGTACTCGTGGTGCCAAGATCACCTCGTTTTCTTTTAGAAGAAGTGACATATTCAAACCTTATTCTTATCAAATCTTCATAATTTGTTTCTAAACCAGTGACTTTCCTGCCAACTTTTCCTGCCAATTCTTTTACAACTTCACTGTGGCGGACATGGTATGAAAATCCATTTCGATGAGCATACGAGTGACAGAACAAGGCATAATCAGTTGCAGTGAGAAATAACATTCCTATTGCTGGTTCTGAACTTTCTTCATTGTTCACCCCAACATCAGCATCAAGATCATTAATACCAGCAGAATCGTTGTTTTCCTCAACTTCTACAGGTAGGTTCAGGTCAAATTCCATTGCAAATCAACTTGTTCAACACTATCGATTCAATGTTAAACCTAATTGCGTAATCGATCAATGTAAAACCTAAATGCGTAATAGATCAATGTAAAACCTAAATGCGTAATCGGTTCGCACCTGGATAACCTCTCGCTTCCTTGTTAACGTTGTTCGATCAACCACAGACCACAGTGGTTCTTCGATTTCAGTCAGTGCGAAGCTCCAAATTTGGGTTTTCCTTCGATAATTTCCTTGCAAATGAGCTTCGATTTCTCGACCCCCCCTCGCGTGAGCAAATTTCGCTCGCCTTCCCACAGAATTTCCCTCCCTTCCGACGGATTTCCCTGCCGACTCCAATTTTTTTCCCTATGAAAATTTTCAATTTCCCTCCTGTCTTTATCGCTACAGACAAGCAAAATTTATCTTCTACCCTACTTTGTCTTATACGTGTACACATACACGCCGTGTAAACCCAGACTTTTCCATATACTTATTATTTATAAAGACCTTTTTTTAGATAAATATTTTTACTATTTTCAATAAACGTGTTATAAATTAACATTTAACTTTTATTCTATACTCTAAGTTTTTTTAAAAGTACACTGATTTTTTTAAAAATAATTTTTGTAACCAAATATAATTTTAAACAAAAACCTACTTATAAATAATAAAATCTTTATAAATACACTTTGTTAATAATTTAACCTCTCCACATTACTCTCTCAGAATTTCTCTCTCCACATTCACTCTCGATCCTTCTATACTCCTCTAGGTTTCTTCCACCGGTTAACATTTCACATATTCTCTCAATAAAACCCTAAACTCGAGCTCTCTTTCTCTTCACTTTCTTGCTCGAATCTCCTCTATTCTTGATTGATTTCTGGCTTGCTTTCTCGACCTTGCACTTGTCTGGTTGAGATCTGAGGGCTCTCTTACCTCTCAGTTTAGATATGTTTTTCAGATTTTGGGTTTGTGTTGATTTTTCCGATCCATTGTTCTCACCTTCCCTTGTTCATACCTAAAATGAGCTCCTCTAACAACTCATCTTCTCAATTTGAGCATTCAGAGTGCTCGATGGCTTCACGCTTTGAATGGGGGAGAAATTGCACCGAGCTTCATAGCTTTTCCGGCTTCACCGATGAAGTATATTTTCCGTCAGACCATTTTGACGGGGACGAGACCGTTGACCAACCTCTCGCTAGATCTACTGGAGGAGACCCTCTCTCTGGAGAAACCATGGCTAGAGATGGTGATGGATACCTGAAGACGGTGTCCCTGTCCCGTGATGGTGATAGGGACCAAAAGACGGTGTCCTTGTCTGATAACGTGTCATTGACCAGAAAACGAAGTCCTTTTTCGGGTCATGGTTCCGATGACTAGAAGCCAGAATCCGGTGTCGGTGACCATAAGACGGAGTCGTTGTCGCCGGAGCCGTCGTTCATCCTGTTGCCGGATCCATCTTGTGCCCCGTTGCATGTGCCGTCTCTGATACCGTCACATGGCTTGTTGAATGAGTCCTTTGATGGGGATGTCTCCTCTAAAATCTGAGTAACTTTGTCCCCTTTTTCCTTCACTAATGTGAGTTGTATTATGGATGATCTGTGACTAATTGATGTTCTGTTCTATTTGCCTACCGTGGTGATGAATTATGTGATCTATGGCTAATTGTTTTCTTGATTGTGTTGTTTATGTCCGATTTGTATGTATTATCTGTGTGTATGTTGAATGTGTGGCTATGTTGTTACCAGATGCGGTGATGAGTTATGTGATGTGTCCCCTGTTGTGCGTGAGTTGTGAGAATGTGATGAATTATGTGATATATCCCCTATTGTGATGATGAATTATGTGATATTTCCCTTACTGTGGTGATGAATTATAAGAATGTGATCTTGAATTGCTTCTTGTTCACATGTGAGAGGTCATAATTACTTCCACCCTTTACCTTTAGTATTTCATTCATTACATATTGCAAAGACACCCAAACATTGCTAAGTATCTTTGCATTCTATCAATATATTTTGGCATTTTTTATGCATCAAAGACTATATACTCCTAGAAAAACCTAAATCTAAGATATTGAGATCAAGACTATTAGGTGGCTGTCTAATTAAGATAAAAGTGAAATTATCTTGCTTGTATACTTGCTTCCATTTTACATCTTCTTGATTGATATGCTTTTTAGCATTATCCTGATGAATAAATATCACCCTGGATGTTCCACCTATTGGCCATTTGCTTTAATTGTTGGTATGATTGGATGTATTAACATGTTCCTTGTAACTTTTTGATTGACTGAATCTATAGTCTTTGTAACTAAAGTGCCCTTGGTTCAGTTTTTTGAATTTCTCTTTGTTGCCTCTTGATAAGTAAATGAAAACATTCCAATCTTGTCATCAAATATGCATCCCCTTGTGCGTTGAAACTTCGGCCTAGCTACTACTCATGTAAACATAACTTTTGGAATAAATTTGCTTGACTGGCTGCTCTATATTTCCCCTTCTCATTTCTTCCTAGATAATACCATTGTTGCTTCTTTGTAAGGTAGAACCACTTTTCATCCAAGTGGATGAAATCAAACATGGGGAAATAATTTTTCTTCTATCCTAGACTTATAATCCACCGAAGTCTTATAATTTTGTTATCCTTTTTCAACCCTGGATGCAATGCATTTGTATGTGGTTTGATGTGTCCCCTTTTGATCATTCTATGCACATTGCTCTTTAAAATATTGAGCTTGCTTGAGAGGTTTATTGATGCCACTTCATTTGTTTGTACCTGCACTCTCTTCCTCCCACTGTTATGTAACATGGTATTGACATTATATCTCTGATTTAATGTTTTTTTAATCTTAGCTTTGCTCCATAATCTGCCTATGCACCTTCTTGAAACATTAAAACGTTCTGCCACGGAATTAATGACTCCATGTTTGAGCTTCCCCTCATTTTTTTTTACTGAGTAGACATATTTAAAATGTCCCCCATTTGCATGTTGCCGAGCCTTACTCTCTTTGGATAATGATAATTAAAATTTCAGTATGATGCTATGTTTTTGATTGAGTAAATATGGTAATGAATTACGTACCTGTGTTGTTGGTTGTTGAGGTTCCGTTTGATGAGTTTGTGGTTGTTGAGGTTCTGCTTGCTAAGTTTGTGGTTGTTGAGGTTCTGTTTCTGGTTCATTTATTGGTTATGTGTTGAGATCAAATATATGACCATTTGCTTCCATGTCCCCACTTGGATAATTAAGGTCCAAGTATAGATGAGTTCCCACCATGAATTCTTGCACCAAATCAGCATTATTAACGTCTTCATCATCTCGAAACCAAGCTTCATTAAGGTTTAGATCTGAAGCCACTGAAGAACAAGCTATGAAGCAGTTTTCCTCTCTGTTTTCGTTTTCGAAATCAACTTAATAAGCAATTTTTGTAACTTTGGGGAATTTTGGTGATTTGTGTGCTCTCTGTCAAGTATATTGATTTGTTATAATATTAGGATTGTGAAACATAATTTAGTTAATTAAGTTTATTAGTTTTATATCAGGATTTTTAATTAATTCGGAGGTGACAAATTCAGATTACTGTCACTTTTTCCTATATATAAATTTACAATTCTTAATTGTACTTTTTTCTTGCTATCATTCTCTCCCTTCACTTTTCAGTTTGCCTTCAAAACTGTGCTTTTGTTCAAATATGATCTTAATTTCGGGACAGATGGAGTATATGATAAAAACACAATTAAGCTAATCCAATTTCCAAGTTAAACACAACAAACTAGTAAGCTAGTGTGTTAGAGTTGCGGAAGGGGAGATTAGCTACAATGTTGAACTTAGAAATATGAGTTCAGAAGTTCAGCTCAATGCAAGTATTTATCAAGGTGAGAACCCTAAGCTTCTAATAAGTTCGAGATAAAACTCACCACTAAGATTATATTAATGAAGAAAAATTACACACTAGAGTAAGTTTTAACTCTAAGTAACTCTCTCTTACAATACAATTTGCGTTCAGCACAATACAAGCAATCTCACTCAAGTTCTAAGGTGATTTAGAACACTCGGTTACTTCACAGCGGACTCAACACATAGTAGCCTTCCTCTAGCTTTCAACTTTGTCTGTTTCGCTCTATCTATCTCTTCTCAGTAAGTGAAGTTTCCTAACCTCTCTTAGCTTTCTCTCTAAAGCTCTCTAGCTCTCTTAGCTCATAGACACTTCAACACGTAAATTCGTGTGCCTAACATCACCTAATGCACGTAAATATAGTATTCCTAAACTTAACGTCCAAGTTTGAGCGAACTATATCTAACGGCACGAAGAAGTCCACCTTAGTAATCTGTGTGATCAATCCACTCCCGGAATGCATCAGCGATCATATGCGCTTTCTGCTTCTTCTCTTGAGTAACAACTTTGTCCACGTCGGCAATTTGCTCCACACCCTTAGCGCGTTCCTGATTTGTCCAGCTTGGCGATCCCCTTTCATCACGACCCATAGGTAGAAATCCTATCAAACTCCAGTTGTTTCCACTTCCCTATAATTATCTTCTCATCCTTCCCTTCACTTGACCAAATCATCTATGTGCTGGTGCGGAATCCTCGTTTAGACTCTCGCATTTGCACGTAATTTCCTGTATTTTCTCTCTTTATGTAGAAGCGTGATCCACTAGATTTACAACGACTCTCTTCGCTTAAAGTTAGTCCTTCTGTCTTCTAACTCTTTTCTTCTCTTCTTTATTCTTCACTTCATCACTTATTCTGCCTTTGCGAGATTCACTTTTCCCACTAGGCTTCAAGCTAGACTAAGCTAGTCCGTTTGTGTCAAAGCTACTCTCCTAACTCATCGAGCTATTCCTGGAAAGCTTACACAATGGACATCAAATACTTATGTTTATCATCATCAAAACAAGATGAATGATTAAGCTAGCTAGTTACACACTTTAGCTCAAACCAATAATCCCCCCCCCCCCCCCCCTCTTGATGACAAACACTTAAACAATAAAGCTCAATATATTTCAAAGCGTACTCAGTTAAGCTATATATATGCAATGAATCTTAAACAAGTACTTTTATATATAACAAATTAGCTCAATAACTTTGCTAAAAGCACTAAGCAAGAGTACCTTTGTTCCGCCTTAGACCAAGCTGGTCTAATATCTTCCCAGTTTTGATGACGGAAAGAGTATTCTATTTCAATTCTTCACCCTCCCAAACCTTCTTACTTCCCCCCTTTGGCATTATCAAAATATTCATAGTTATTTCAACATAGGGAACGAAAGTAAGCTACTCAGTCAACCTTAACTCGGAAACAAGCATAATCAGTCAAAGAATCAGTTAAGCGAGACTGTAACCATGAAGCACGCAAAACACTGTAATTAATCAAAGGCATACTAAACATATATTATCATCTCACGCCTTTTATAGCTATTATCCTAATAGTTTTATGAAATAGGCACGCAATAATAATAAGAAAGCACATAAGAGTATCAACTCAAATCACCTTCTTCCTCAATATGTTCACTAGATTTTACCAAAAGTTGGAACTAAACTTCGCATGGCTTCACTTGTCTGAGTGCATTAGAATAAAGAATAGTTGGGCACCGCTCTCGAACTTTTGACGTCGAAGCAAGACTGAAACAAATATATATGATCACCGCGTTGCTTTATTGACTTCAACTGACTTGACTTACAGAGAATTACACCTCGCCTAATTGCACTTGATATAAGAAGGTTATGCTTGGCTTCGAGGTAGTGGATTCATGATGCACTTGAACAGTTGGCGCTTAGTTACTAATACCGGGAAGATGTGTGTTCATGCTTGCATTGTGATGTAATAGAAAGTGCTTATCATGAATATCAAAGTGCAAGTAAGGGGGACAAATGCACATTTCAGGGGGATAAAGCCCACTCACACTCAGATAATTCATGTAGTAAGCATGTGCATAAACATGGGTAACTGTCTCTTTGTCACCATAATGAACACTTCCTGTTGAGGGGGTATGCATGGAATTAAGAAGTAAGTCATTAAAGTCAACTTTAGGGATATAGAAAATCACAACTTTCTATTCATGGATTAAAGAAGATCATGCATAGATATAGAAAATCATACCAAGTTTGTATCAATATACACATCAAGCTAGATAGATCTCATCCAGATAAAGCAAATCAACAATAAATGATATGAAATCGCATCTCAACTTAAGTTCCTAGTGAAGAAGTAATATGTTATACCTTAGCCAATGTAGAGGGAACTTACAACGAGTGGACGAGTGGCCTAATTAAGAGGGATTAATCCCAGTTGAAGTATGAGATTTAAGAAAGGTACCCGGTTAAGCGCTTTTGTATAGATGTCGGCTATCTGATTCTCTGAAGGTACATGAATAAGCTTGACTCACTTATGCTCAACATGATCACACAGAAAGTGGTGTTGTACATCAATGTGTTTTGAGCGTGAATGGTGCACATGATTTTTAGAGAGATTGATGGCACTTGTGTTATCACATAAAATCTGAAGAGTACCTAAAGGGACACCATAGTTAGCGAGTTGTTGTTTAAGCCATAACAGCTGAGAGCAACAAGAGGTTGCCACTATAAATTCAGCTTTAGTTGTGGACATGGTGATTGAGTTCTGTCTCTTTGAGCCCCATGACACCAGACATGGGCCAAGATACTGAGCCATTGCACTTGTATTTTCTTGTCCATCAAATAGCCGACGTAGTCTGGATCAGTATGCCCTATAAGAGATAACTTACCACTTCTTGGATACCACAAACAAAGATCATGAGCCCCTTTTAAGTAGCAAAAGATTCGCTTTATGTTAGTAAGATGAGAGACTCTTGGATCTGATTGAGAACAAGCACACAAACCTACTACAAAAAGGATATCAGGTTTGGAGGCAGTAAGGTACATGAGGGAGCCTACCATTTCCCTGTATAGAGTCGCATCCACCTTGACACCATTTCGATTGGTGTCGAGCTTCGTGGTGGTGGAGATGGGCGTTGGTGGTGGCTTTATATTCTCCATACTATATTTCTTCAAAAGCTCTTTGATATACTCCTGTTGGTGTATCTGGATGCCTTCTTTAAGCTGGTTCACCTACAGACCTAGAAAAAATGTAAGCTCACCTATCATGATCATGCTGAACTTTGAGCTCATCGTGGCCTTGAAATCTTCGACTAGGTGCATGTTAGTAGACGCAAAAATGATAGTATAAACATAGATTTGGACTATTAGCACATCACATTTTACCTCTCTAAAGAATAAGGTCTTTTCGACAAGACCTCCCTTGTAGTTCTTCCGGAGAAGGTAATCTTAGAGACGTTGATACCATGCTCAAGGAGCTTGTTTAAACCCATAAAGAGATTTGTCTAGAACATAGACATGCTCAGGAAGGTCTGGGTCTTCAAATTCAGGTGACTGCTTTACATACACTTCCTCGTTTAAGTTACCAATGAGGAATGTAGTCTTAACATCTATTTGGAATAGCTTGAATTCTTTATGTGCAACATACGAATTAGCAGACGAATAGCTTCAAGGCGAGTAACATGTGCATAATTTTCATCATAATCAATACCTTCGTGTTTGTTGTATCTTGAGCTACTAATCTAGCTTTGCGCACCACCTCTCCGTTGTCATCAAGCTTGTTCATGTACACCCAACGAGTTCCTATCACTGTTATGTTATCTGGCTTAGGTACAAGATGTCATACTTTGTTTCGCTTGAACTCTTCAAGCTCTTCTTGCATTGTAACGACCTAGTCCAGATCGAGAAGTGCTTGGGTAATATTCTTTGGTTCCTAAAGTGAGACAAAAGCACAACTAGAATATTTTCATTGAGCACTAGTGTGAGTCTGTGTACCTTGACCATATGAAGATATTATGTTCTGCACTGGATGATCTTTCATGACTGATAATTTCCCACTTCATTTTGAGTTGAATCAAGAATAGTTAGAGTGGTTGCCTATTTTTGAACAGCTGCAGATGAACTTTTAGCATCATCTCCATGACTCGCTTGAACATCTTCTAGAGTCGCTGGCTAGGGAGTCTCATCCGCTGAAGTCTCAGGTGTACCTGTAAAAGTAGAACTTCGAGTCGATGCATCCTCAACGATACTTGTCATGAATCCAGTGTTTAAAGGGATTTCAGTATCATCGTCATCTTCATCTTCGCTACCTGATCCTGCACAGAAAGTGGAGGAGGAGTGAGGAGTAGAAGAAGAAGACTGCCTAACCTTTAAGAACGGATCTTCGCTTTCAGCTGGAGTAGAGTCGATAGGTCTTTCCTCAAATCTTACATGAATGATTTTTTCGACCTTCATTGTATGCTGGTCCAGAACTCTGTATGCCTTGCTAGTTGGGGCATGGCCTAAAAATATGGCTTCATAATTCCTGCCATCATACTTACCCAGTGGCGGAGCTAGAAAGTTATTCTTGGAGGGGCAAATTTAAATTATTTTTCTCTTCTTTTCATTAGTTATTTATATTGTTATGATTTATTTATAATTATTTTAAAATTTATGAAGTATTGTTTGATTATTTTAATCATATTTGAAAGTAAATAAAGACGCGTAAGGTATGTCAAATATATGTAATGAATAAAAACTCGACGATTTAAAACTTGATCTTTATAATAAAATTATTCTTTTCATTTTTTTTGTTTACTTGAAAACTCATCTACGTAGGATTAAGTTGAAGTAAATTTTATTATGTTATAATAAAGGGGGAAATTAATTAGAAGCACATACAAAATATAAATTTAAAGTAATATATATTATACACTAAGAATTATTTTAATTATTCTTTATTAAAAATCAATATCAAATAATTAGACTTAATTAATGTATATTTATAACATATATGATAAAATTAAAAAAAGATAAAAGTAATAATAACTTAAATATAGAAGTCTAACACATTCGAATATGAAAAAATATAGATTGAAAGTGATGAGAATACTTATACAAATTAAAAAGAAAAAAAGAAGTACTAATAGTTTAAGAAATGAGAGTTAATGAGACTTGAAACCCATGACCTTTGGCATTAATAGCACAAATTACTAGACATATACCACTATACCAAGACTATTTATTTGTTTATCCAATCATTTTTATAAATATATTAAAATATTACAAAGTATAATACATATATATACTATTGTTCAGTCGGAGCACCGCAGGGGCGGGTGCCCCCTCTGCCCCCCCATGTGGCTCCTCCCTAGTACTTACCCAAATAGTCCATTCCATTATTATTGACATAACACTTACATCCGAACACCTTTAGGTGTGAGATGTTGGGTGTTCGTCCTTTGAGTAGCTCATAAGGAGTCTTGTCCAAAATGGGCCTTAACATTGCCTAATTTATGATATAACTAGTTGTGATCACATCTTGAGCCCAATAGGATGGTGGTAAACCGCCGATAACAACATAGTCCTAGCCATTTCTTTTAGGGTTCTATTCTTGCATTCAACCACACCATTTTTCAGGGAGCTGAGAAGTTATGCTCAATCCTTTTGTCTCGGCAAAATGTGAGAAACTCTCTATTCTTGAATTCAGTCCCATTGTTTGAGCGAATTGCACAAATAGGGACCCGGACTCTTTTCCAAAGAAGAGCTAAGTCGTGAAAAGCATTAAATGCTTCATCTTTAGTCTTAAGGAAGAGAGTCCAAGTGAAGGGAGAATAATCATCAACTAAAACATATATATATCGATTACCTTGTTTACTTTGAGTGCGTAGTGGTCCACATAAGTCCAGAGGAATGAGATCAAGAGGATCTTTGGTGAACACTACCTTTTTTGAGAGGAAACGAGCATCTAGTTCCTTTGGACATTGAGCACTCGGAGCAAGAGGTCATTTAATCTGGATGGATTCGATGGATTCCACAGACAAGGCCTTTGGATGAAGCTGTTTAGTAGATTTAGGCTTGCGTGTCCCATGCGTTGATGTTGTAGATTCAACTACTCCTTGATAGTGGCGAGGTACATCTGTCTAGCTGGGGAAAATCATAATAAAAAGATACGTTTTGTCAACCCGCTTACCTTTCATTAAGATCTTCTGGTTTGGATCTCGCGCAACACAAGATGCTGTGCTAAATGTCACTTCATTCCCCTTATCACATAACTGAGCTACACTAAGGAGGTTAAATTTAAGATTATCAACAAGGTTAACATATGTACCTGGATAGCATTTGTGAGGTTAACACTACCACTTGCCTTGTTCTTACCCTATTTCTTATCTCCAAAGGAAACATTACTTCCATCCTTAGAATGAAGGGAGAGTAGTAGAGAGGGTTACCTGTCATGTGACAAGAACACCCGCGGTTAATGTACCACTTACTTATCAACTCATTCTAAATGTTGACCTCTGTGCCTTGAGTTTCTACTTCCATTAAGCAGGACGAGTTTGAGCGATAGCGAGAGCTGGAATCTAGACATGGAACACCATTGGATTTAGTGCGGCGTTTTGCCGGTTGTTCAACATTTTCAAATTGCTTTGTTCTTTTAAGAAGTTCTTGACTAATCTCATCATTGTAGCAATTTCTTTGTCCTTCATGATTCAAACAAGAGAGAGAGAGAGAGAGAGAGAGAGAGGGAAAGATATAAAATCAATTGCATTCAAGCGGCCAAAGCTTTGATACCAATTGTAGGATCGAATTAGACAAGATAGACGAGTTACTCTTTTGATCAGCTCGGTTAAGTGTTTAAAAGATGTATATGATAAAAAACATAGTTCAGCTAGTCTAATCTCCACGTTAAACACAACAAGCTAGTAAGTTAGTGTGTTAGAGTTACGGAAGGGGAGATTAGCTACAATGTTGAACTTAAAAATATGAGTTTAAAAGTTCAGCTCAATGCAAGGATTTACCAAGTAAGAACCCTAAGCTTCTAATAAGCTCGGGATGAAACTCACCACTAAGTTTATATTAATCAAGAGAAATTACACACTGAGAGCTAGTTTTAACTCTAATTAGCTCTCTCAGCACAATACAAGCAATCTCGCTCAAGCTCTATGGTGATTTAGAGCACTCGCTTACTTCACAACGGACTCAACACAAAGTAGCTTTCTTTTTAGCTCTCAACTCTTTGTGATTCGCTCTTGCTATCTTCTCTCAACAAGTGAAGTTTTTCTAAACTCTCTTAGCTTCTTCAACTTTCTCTCTAATGTTCTCTAGATCTCTTAGCTCCTAAACTTTCAGCTCGTAAGCTTTTGTGCCTAACATCACCTGATGCACGTAATATAATATTCCTAAACTTAACGCCCAAGTCTTAGCAAAACTATATCTAACGGAAGGAAGAAGTCCACCTCAGCGATATGTGTGATCAACCCACTCCTAGAATGCATCAATGGAAATATGCGCTTTGTGCTTCTTCTCTTAAGTAACAACTTTCTCTACATCAGCAATCCGCTCCACACCCTTAGTGCGTCCCTGACTTGTCCAGCTTGGCGTTCCCCGTTCATCACTATCCATAGGTAGACATCATAACAAACTCCAGTTGTTTCCACTTCCCCTATCCTTAGCTTCCCGGCCTTCCTTCACTTGACAAAATCTCTATGCACTGGTGCAGGATTCCTCGTCTAGACTCTCGCTTTTTCACGTCACTGCTTGTATTTTCTCTCTTTATGTAAAAGTGCGATCCACTAGATTTAAAACGACCATCTTCTTTTAAAGATAGTCTCTACATGGACTAAGCTAGTCCATTTGTGTCAAATCTACTCCCCTAACTCCTCGAGCTATTCCTGGAAAGATTATCACACACAGTAGACATCAAATACTTATGCATCAGGGCGCGACTCTGGTTCTGTAGAGTGGGACAACGTTTTGCAGAGTGGAACTCCGGATTCATCATCTTTTGCATCTTTGATATACGACTTGCTGACTTCTTCCTTCTTGTCAATTCATTATATCTTATCTCTAAATTCCTCCAAAAGTGTGCAAAAATAAATAAATACTTGATCTTGTCATTTATAGCTCAAGTAATCACAACTTGGCTAATACGGCTCATAACTTTTATAAATGTATGCTAAATCTTGTATATTTAACCATCATGATTTGCTCACATTAACGCACTCATAGTGACACCTTTACTCGTCCCGAGTAAACAAAAACTCAACTCTCTCAATGCAGCACAAAAGGTCTAAGAAAGTACGGAAAAAAATGACTTCAAATTCCTCAACAACGAGTTATCATAATCCTCTAGCACATATTCATCTTTATAAGCAAGGAAATACTCAATCAACGCATTGGAATCAATAGAGATAGAGAAACACTTACAAAAATCAAAACTCTGTATAAACTTCAATAGCTAAACAAAACAATATATGGACTCATGGAAACTAAGCTAAAGGAAAAATAAATAAAGAGTGTGGCCGAACTAGGCTTTGTCGAAAGAAGATCTCTTATATAGGAGATCATCTAACCCCAATTCTCTCTACTAACTTTAATAAAAAAAATAAAAAAAATCTAATCCTAACAATTGAAAAAGGAATTAATAATAAAAACTAAGAAGATATAATTCTGAAGTGCAACTCTGGATGTAGCCAAGGTGCGCGGCTTTTAGGGTGCAGGGCACGGGTCCGGTTCTGTGGAGTGGGACTCCATTTTTGCAGAGTGAGTGTCCAGATTCAACATCTTTTTTTCATATTCTCTTTTTGGCTTGTTGACCTCTTCCTTCTTTTTAATTCTTCATAGCTTCTCTCCTCATTCCTCCAAGTGTGCAAAATCTCTTAAATACTTGGTCTTCTTATTTCTGGATCGGGTACTCACAACTTAGCTAATACAACTCATAACTTCTTTGGATGTGTGTGAAATCTTGTGAATTAAAGCATCATGACTTTCTCACATCAAAGCCTCCATACTTATACATTTACTCGTTCTGAGTAAGCAAAACTCAACTCTCCCAATGCAGCATAAAAGGTCCCAGGAAGTACGAGCAAAAATGTCTTCACAATCCTCAACAACTAGTCATCATAATCATCTAGGCAAAATAAAAACTGAGATGGATGTGAATAGAAAATAAGACCAAAGTCAATAACTATATGTAGCTCATCAATAGGTAATCCCAAACTCTCTTTATAACTTCTCTTCTTATGTCACATACGCCAGAATGGGAAACCTATACATCACTCTTTTTTTCGTTCTCTCATTCGGCCTAGGCACACTTTGAGGATTTCACCTAGTCACTCATCTTCTTTTAGGATCACAATTGTCTCACATCTCTCATAACCTCATGTTGCACCAGTCTTACCTACTTATGAATTGTCTCGTAGGGTTTTTGGAACATCATAGGATTATTTATTGTTTTTTTAATTCTATGTTTTTTTCATTAATTGACTTTTGATTTTTTTTATTTCTTCAAAACAAATGCAATATTTACAACTCAATAGAAAAAACTTCTAACAGAAATAATCATAATTGGGAATCTCAAAAACTGACTCAATAAAACTACGAAAAATTCTAGTGAAGAATATACATGATGAACTATATCGCCTCCCAAACTTAACTTCTGCATTGTCTTCAATGTAGATATCAGACTTAAAGGTAAGGAAAAGGAAATTGAAATAAAACAACTAGGAAAAGGGGTTTAAGAAGCGGAAAAAGTAAGTAAGTGCCAGAATTTATCATGGTATAACCAAAAAAAACACAAGACGCTGGAGAGAGTACAAGACACGGCTAAATTTCATGGTGTGGGGCACGTCGTGACTTCTGTTGGAAAATACTACTCGGTACTCAGGGAAAACTGTGAGGCATGTTTAGTATAAAATCTGCACTTCTCTCAAACTTTGAATTTGTGGGGATGGTGTGACACGAAAATCTGTGATAAAGAACTCAAAAATGGTGACATCAAAAAATGAAATGATAGTGGGAAGTCGTCGGCTCTAGAAATTGTGTAAACTGGTGGAGAGATGTATACATCTACGACAAGTATAATAGGATAGTTTTAGTCTATTATGAGCATATTTACGGTGCATTGGTGTGTATTGCATTATGACCACATATATCTTATTTTGGTGTTTTACGAGGATGCTAGAGCCAAAGTAGAGGCGGATTGAAGAAGGAGTGAAGAGAAGATGAAGACGAGTAGTATTGAAGGTCAAGACGAAGTTGAAGAGTCGGAGACTGATCTTACGACGGTGATTGTGGATGCAAATCGGCAACAACGGAAGGGTTCGATATTTTTTGGAGATGCAACCGGTGGAGGCCGCCAAAACCACTTCGGTGACCGCCGTATTAATAACAACAACTCTGAGATATTTTTTTTCCCTTTTATCTTTTGGTGAGGATTTTGTGTTGTTAGTTTAATATTTATATTCTAGGTTAAGCTTGAAAGCTTATAAAAATTTCCTCCTTTCTTAACCTAAGGAGAACTAGTTTGGAGTTTTACGTAGTTTCTTTTGGAGCAGTTTCACATACTTGGATCGTTCTTCATGTCGTATTCTCTGTATGTCTAGTATGAGTAGTTAATGTCCTATTTTTTAGTGAAGTAATTGAAGTGTTTAATTGGTGAATGATGTGAGTTTTTCTTTATAGAATTAATTTATTGCTTTTCTCTTGAATATTTATTGCTAATTGAATTGTTAGTTTATTTCTAGATTGATCACCTAGGATTAAGTTAGTCTTTCATACAAGCTAGAGTATATTTTTTTTTATCTTAATCTATATCTTCGAAGCAAGATAGGTTTTATAGATTCGGTTTGAACTAGGACATTGTGTAGATAATAGCATTGTAGGAATAGACGCCAATTGCTATTTTGTTTTCATGGTATTCTTCTCTTTAATACTTCCATTAGTTTGAACAATAGGTGTCCATCGCAGTTGACTAATTTGGATAGGTTTAGTATGCCCGTTTTGATGTGCTAGATATTTGTCGCATATGAATGGATCAAATAACTATATGTTTTACTTTATTAACTTACTATCATAATCATGATCAATTAAACATGAATATTTACTTTGCTAAGAGCCTTTCCATTTATAAGTCAAAACACATTTTTAGTATTTTATAGGTTCTTCTGTTTCAAATAAAATCAAAATAAGTTGATAGCTGGCCTCTTGTGGGTTCGGCCCTTGCTTACGCTATGTTCTAGTTAATAGGGTTTAGTGTTGGTTAGGTATAATTCCGATGAGATCTTAATCTTGTAATTAATTCTTTAATGTTGTGTTTGTTTGCAATCCTTTTTTCCAATTTTACGACCGGATAAACAAGCATTATCAAATTTGCGCCGTTGCCGAGAAAGCAACAAAAAATCAGCAAAATTGTTTCTTATTTCTTTTACTACACTTTATAGGTGTGAACCATATATATGCTTTGCGCCCGTTCTACTAAAGCTTCCCTTGTTACGCCTATTGTAGAAATTGAACGTGAACTCCACCGAATCAGGCGTGAACACACGTGCGAACCAGGAAAAGGAATGAAAGACAACATGTTGGAAGCATCGACATACCCTAACTTGGGGTTTCCAATTTGGATCTACCAGATTTCCCAGCTGGCCATAGAGTCGAGTTAAAGATTGGGGTAGTACACTTACTATCAAAATTCTGTGGTTCGACACTATTAGACCCCATCCAGCAAATAGATGAGTTTATGGAGGTTTGCATCAACATGATACTTTCATACGTGGATGCGGAACAAATGCAAATGAGATTATTCTCGTTCTCCATAAAGGATGTGGGGAAGGACTAGTACCACACGTTGGCCCTGAGGAGTTTAACAATTGGGTTGACATGAACAAATTTTTTTTGCTAAATACTTTCCGACCATCAAGTCGAACATGCTAAAGAAACATATTTGCAATATCGAGCAAGAGGCAAGAGAATCCCTCTAAGACTACATCGAGTGGTTCAAAAAGCTTATAAAGTGCTCTCCCTACTATGGCTACGAGGCCACGACCTCATCTTATACTTACACAACAATCTTCGAGAGGATGATCTCAAGATGGTCAACAATGCATGCAAAAGAAGTATCTTAGTGTTGACCACTTGACCTACACAATATCCATGAAAGTCTTCGCAACTCTGGCGGATGACTCAAGACAGTTTGCCGAGCGAGGCTTGGTAAAGAGAAACGTGTCATGTGTCGCGCAAGCCAAAGTAGATGAGGTTGTGCTACTAAAAGAATAAATATGGAGGCTGAATCTTTGAGGCACGACACAGCAGGTGAAAGCTTGTGAGGTTTGTGGAGATGATCTCCACCCTACGGACGCTTTTCCGACATTTCAAGAGGAGGTAAAAGCAATAGGATTTTTAACAAGGAAGACCTCCCAACAATAACCAAGGAAATCATCCTTGGAGGAATCATCCAAATCTCCGGTGGAACAACATTGAGAATTAGCTGAATCCACCAACACGTCAACCTCAAGCGTCTTACGACGAAGTGATTAGAGATCTATTTGGTGAGTAACGCTAGTCTTCATGAAGGATTCAAGGAAATAGGCTCGACCATAATCAAGGTAAATGAGAGGGTGGGTATTATCGAAAGGACCATGACCCAAATTGTAGATGTTGTCGGAATGCTTGAGCAACAACTGTCTGGTCGACTTCCTTCACAGACTAAGAAAACCCATACATAAGGAACGTGAGTATGATGAGGATGGGTGAGGATGTCCCTCAAGAGGAGGAAGAAAGTGACCCAATCAAGGATTATATGCAAAGCACGGAGGATACGGTAGAACAAGAGGAAAAGTCGAGGTTCCGCTTCAGCTGTGACCGCTGAAGCATCGGGTCAGACTTCACGAAATTTCAATCTCCGCCCAGTGACCACCCCACCCTTTGGAGCGGAAGCTTCTGAGACAACACATCTAATTTCAAAGACTGCGGAAACCAGTTTGGCACCCCCCGCCGTGAGCAGGATCTAGAAGTCCATTTCATTTTCAGCGACAACCGGAACACTTTAGGCAGCCACTACCGAGAGGAAGAGAGTAAGCCAAAACAAGACATCGACGACCGCTGAAAACCTTTAAGCGGATGCCCATTGACAGAGACGAGATATGACATTTCGTCAACAGTGAAAACTGGATTGATAGTGGTGTGCGTCGCCCAGTTGTGCTTTAAAAGTGAATATACAAACGATGTATATCATGAAGCACTACCACACCTCGGAAGTCATTTTTGTTTGTAAGTAGCGACTTAGAAGACAGTTTTTCGTCACCTATAGGCACCCGGTATCATCCGACCGAGATCAACGATGAGGCAATAGATTCTCAAGCCACTCGATAGGTGGCAGTTATCAATAATGAGGACCTGATAGAGGTTCCAGACGGGATGAAGTTTCTACAAATTCACAAGAATATGTTAGAGGTGTTCAATGACATCGAAGAAAACACACCCTTGTATGAAGAGATGAGAGCTCACCCGGTTGCTGCAATAATTTTGGAAGAAGTGGCAGCAAAGAAATTAGAGCGAGAGAGAAGAGATGTAAGGAAGAAGAAGAGGAGGGACAAATTTCATTCCATAGCAGAGATGCCTAACAAAATGTTATCTCATTCTCTCGCCCGTACTATTGGAGACCTTCAGTGTTTGACAAATTGGAGAGTTAGCTTTCTTTTAGCTTACCGTAAAGGTTTATGTATGCTTATGATCCAAAAGACAACTTTATGCTAATTGGAGATTATTATAGAGTTTTTTTTAAAGTTGAGTTCCTTGAAGTTGCATCTACATCAAGGAGCTAGGAGGAGGAAGAGACACTAGAGGATGCACATATTAGCGTACAAAGAAGAAAGGAGCAATATTACACCAGCGCCATGGATGCGCCCAACAACCATAATCCCGCGACCCGCGGCTGGAGCAGCTCGGCAGATTCGCGTGCCACATTTTCCCCACTTTAGCATATCTTAGTTGTTAGGACTTTATTGAAGTTAGTTAGTATTTTCGAGTTTCATGATATTAGTTTTGATTTGTTTTATTCCAAGTTTGTCCTTCTTGAAGAAGATTACGCTTTTATCTAAGAATTTAGGTTAGTTAAAGAGGAGAATGATTCACACCAGACACAATTGTGCATCTCTTCGTTTCCCTTTCATGGAGAACTAAATTTCATTGTTGATTGTCCTAAGAGCTTGATGATTTCGACTATGGTTTTGCGAGTGTTTTTATCTTAATTTGTATTTTGATTTGTTATTTTATCTTTCATTTTTTTAATTGCATTGTCATACATGAATTTATCTAGACATACCATCTAGATTTAGGATTGTATTTTTATATTGTTAGGGTTTTCTTATCCAGTTTAATAGGTAAATCTAGTAATGAACACAATTCATAGGGTTCCGGTTAGCGAATATGAATCTGTGAGTTGAGAGATAATTGTAGGTTGTGAATTACTTTTAATCGGGATAACTTCAGAATAAGTGAATTAAGAGTTAATAGAACAGAAGGATCAAAGACACAGTTGAATAGCTGATGGTGATTAGGTGAATCAATATCCATCCACTTATAAATAATCAATCAAGAAATCATTAGTTTTATTCTACAACAATCCAAGCATAAAAAAACCCCCTTTCATACTTGCAATACAACTAGTTAGTAAGTCATGATAACCACTTATACTAACTCTTTGTTGGATCTATCATGCGCTTACCAAGTACTTCTATATTGGGTATCCGATAGAAATATTAATCTTGACCGCGTGTGACAACCACGTGCACGTCAGAGACCTTCAGCGAGTCTCTTGCGTTATTTGAATACTTTCAGTGACACTCTTTTTATTTAAGCGTGACCATCACTTAAAAACGTAAAGATTGGATAGATAACTTTATCTTCATTAAAATTTTAGAAAGCTAGTAAGGGATATCTACCTTAACTATTGCTCTACTCAAGAAGTTCAAGATTAAGGGTACGGCTACTCTTGAGGATAGAGAAATTAGCCTTGACAACAACTTGGTATGAAGAATGTTTGTGTTGTTAAATATCTTACATTTATATGTTTATGGTATAATGTTGGGGTTTGTCATCACTCAAAGGGAGGCTTCTTTAATCTCTGATACTGTTCTTACTGAAGTTTTCCTTTTACACAATCTTGGGTGGAATTGAAGAAAAGGATTAGTAGGCCAATAGGCCCTTTTGGTTTCTTGTCTCTGTTTTTTGTGTGCTTAATTATATATTTTCTAGAATTTGGTGGCCGTTTTTAGTGTTTTTGAGTTGACGAAAATTACCAGTGCCATGCTTATCAACTGCTCGTCAGCTTGCAAGTAGCTAGTCATAACCAAATGTAAAGCCAGAAGTTATGTTGCTTAACCCGTATGAAGCATGGTTTGACTGCCAGGTTTCATGCTTTCCAATCTTAGAAATGTGAGGTGCGTTTGATTGAATCTCAGTCATATATCACTGAATTGCACTAGATGGAGGATGTCTACAGATCATAATTGAACAATGAGGACAAGTTCATTGTTATGTGCTTGTGAGCTAGTTCATTGAACCTTGTAAGTACTAGTTGTTATATAAATCAAGTTTGGTATCAGAATGCTCTGATTGTTATGGGAGAACGTACTAATTGTTTCTAGTCATGGAATTTAGTTTGCACATCATCATCTAGGATTTCTGTAAGAAATTAAGATTAAGATGATCTTAACTTAATTGATCAAAACAACCCGCTTTTACAAAGTAGTTGTATTTTTGGTTGGTCTGAAGGCGGGAAAAGCCCAGTTGTTTATTTGTAAGTGTTGTTGCAACATCAAAGCGCTTTACAAAGTAACAATAAAAGCAAAGTCTACAGCTACAGTAGTTGCTCGTATAAAGTGCCTTAGAGCATCCGCATTGTAGGTTTTTAAGCAGTTTTTTAGCTTAATTTTTTATTGAAGTATATTGTAATTTAGTTGAGAAAAAGATATAAAGTAAAATTAAATCTTTTTAAAACTGTTGATGCTTATGTGTACAAAAATAATAGATTGAAAATAATTTCTTGGATTTTTAAGAGTTCTTTAGCAAAAACCTTGGACACAAATTTTTAAAAACCTTCATTTTAACTAAAAAATTAAATATTATTCTATGTTAAAAAACCACCATGCAAATGCTCATTATACTTTATCTCGTCTTCATACTACAGTCTAGAGCAAGCATAGTTGCTCGAATCTTAAAGTTGATTGACAAGAATGATAAGGGTTAGCAGCAAAAGTGATTGACGTGACTTGGCTACAGACACCGAGCCAATAAGATTCATAACTTTTTCCTAACTTGAATCTAACACACATCTCTTTATAACCTGTAAGACTGTAACCCTGCTCCATGGCTTCAGATAAACCAACAAGAACAAAACAGAGAGTGAGAGAGCTGAGGTAGAGAGAGTATGTCAAAAAGATCAGATAAGCATGAAATTACTGATCGACAAAAGCAACACAAAGTCCTGTTCGCTGAAGCAGGAAAAGAGTGCGTCGATTTCTTGTTCCACATTCTATCTCTTCCTCTTGGTAGCGTGGTTGGGTTCCTCTCAAAGGAATCCATGGCCGGAAGTATCGGAAATCTGTACGGCAGCCTCGAAGCCCTCGGCAACGACTTCTTTCAAGAGGGTATCAGCAAGGACTGCCTTCTCAGCCCTAAGTCAGCCGCCGGTTCTGCCTCCGATGTCCCTCTTCTCACCATTAAATCCGCCGACGACGCTGGTCCTGCGGCCAAGAAGTTTTATATTTCTGGTTCTTGTTGCTACAACTATGTTTCGGATGGTCCAGGAACTTCATGCCCCAGTTGTCGTTCGCAAATGACCAGGGAAGCGACTTATGTAACCCCTCCGGCGGCCGCAACGACGGTCGGAAAGAGTAGTGGTGGAGATATGTGAAAAGGAGTGGTGACGTATATGGTAATGGATGACTTGTCCGTGCAGCCCATGTCTACCATTTCAAGCATTACTATGCTCAACAAGTTCAATATTCAGGATGTAGGTTGTCTTGATGAGAAGGATGTTACCCTTGACATGAACATGGTATTGATTATTCTGATTCAATGCTTTCTATATATATAGAACTGCAGTTTCAATGTTTGGTAACATTATATTATATGATTGGTTGTAGGGGTTTTCTTTGTTGAAGGCTTCACTGACCTCCAAGACTGTTCTGACTGATGTTTTTCTGCCTAAGACATCTGGCTGCTGGTGTCAACTGAAGAAATGGAGATGGATGAAGGTGTTATTTGTATCATGTGTTAGGATTATCAGATTATGCTATGGTGGTGAGATGGATTCTCTACTCTTGCCTTTTAATGTCGGCTCTTTTACTAATCTTTCGAGTTAGTTATGAGGAGATTGTTTCATGTGTGTTTTTGTTGGAATGTACTCTGTTTCGGAAGTTATTAACATGGCTTATGCTAGACTCTTTTCTCTGTATGTTCTTATTTGAACTTAAAGAGTCCGAATCAGTAATTACAGGATGGCACATAGAACCAATTCAAATTCGAATTTGACTGTAGTTATTTGCATTGGTAATTTTTTTTTTTAAAAAAAGGTCGGTGCTCCCGCATTTTTTTAATAAAAAAGTGAATTACGACAAAACGGAGCGGGGCGTAGCTCTTCTTCTAAAGTCCTCAGAATTGAACTCTAGAACACTCACTGGAGGATCTGCAAGGAAAGTAATACCAACTGGAAAAGAAAACGCAATATTGGCTAAAGAGTCAGCGACTCTGTTAACCTCTCTGTTAAACATGCCGAGTCTGACAATGTCAATTTCTACGAATAAAGTCTTGTGCCTTAGCAAACCGGACTAGCGAGAGGATGACTACGATCCCATGGGTTTGTTTAAAAGCAAGATTGTCAGCTATGAATCTGTCTCTAAACAAAAACTTCCTGTAGCCATGTGTCCAGGCAAGAGCCAGACCTGACACGATATCCCAAAGTTCGGCCATAGGAACCGAGCAAACACCTATGTAATGAACAACACCCCCCCCCCCCCCCCCCCCCCCCCCCACCACTCACCGTTGGCGTTCCTAAGGGATCCCTCTGGCGAAGCCCTACCATTCTGACCGACCCGTCGGTATTGATCTTGATCCAGTCTCTCACCGGCGGGTTCCAAGCAATAAGTTGCATAACCCTAACACGCGAAGGCAAGCACAAATTTTTGATGAACTCGGCTTTATTCCCGGCGAAGCGATCTCTACTGAAGGACCAACTATTCCGCCACTTCCAAAGATGCCAAATGGTAGTCGCAAAGAGGGCAGGCAATTCTCATCTCGTCCTTCGCCATTCGTAATATTAATCCGAAGCCACGTGCAAAAATCCGCTTCAAAGAAGCTCGAAGAACAAATACCAGGACATATCTCATACCAAACCTCCTTTGCGAAATGGCAATCTCTAAGAACATGGGTAAAAAGATTCCGAACACCCGAACAGTTGTCGCAATCACCATTGGTGGTAAGATGACGCATATGACGCTCCGCATTGTCATGAAAGCGTCTTTTAAGGCGGTTCACACGAAGAACCTCGATCTTTCCTGCACATCAAGAGACCAAATAGCAGTGTAGATAGTTTTATCAATGAAAGCATGCGTACCTAGGAGGGCGAGGAAACGATAGGCCAACGCAACCGAAAAATTCCCATTGGTCGTGAATGGCCAGGAAATGCAGTCCTTGAGAGTCCCGAGATCAAGCACGGGCCGCGCGGCAATACTAAGCACCGGCTCCAAGGGCAGGATGTTGGTGAAAAATTCCCAGCTCCAACCCTCATCGTCGTGCCAGAAGTCGCGCACCTTGCAATCACGAATAAGAGAGGGGATGGGGCTAAGAGCCGAATCGCATAACGTAGTGTCCCAATCCAGGTATTGAGCCAGAATCTAATAGAAGTGCCGTCACCGAGCACCCAACGAGAACCTTCACCCACCAAGTTCACACCTCTACGAATAGCACGCCAAACCGCCGAATGAGAGGCTCTCTCGCACAAGGAAGGAAAAATATACTTGGCTTTAAGAGCTCTAGCCCAGAGGTCGTTGGAATGAATGAAGCGCCAAACAAGTTTACCATTGAGGGCGAGATTAAAAACCGACATCTTCTTAATCCCTAAACCACCCAAGTACTTGGGCTTGCAAACATCGTCCCAAGCAACGAGGTGCATTTTCCGGGATCTCTCGGAGCCACCCCAAATAAAGGACCTGGTAATCTTGTCAAAATCTTCACAAGTAGAGACGAGTAAAGGGACCCGCAGCCATGGTATAAACCGGGAGGGATCCGAACACGGATTTAGCAAGAGTAACGCGTCCCCCATGGCTAAGGTGTTTGGCTAGCACCCACTAAGACGAGCATTCTTCGCCAAGATAAGGGCGAAAAGTCTCTCTAGAGATGAGCTTATGGAGGATCGGTATGCCCAAATAACACCAAGATCATTAGTTAATATTGTTACCGTGTTTACTAAAATTACTCATCCCAACGACATTAATTTTACACTGGAATATTGAACATATATGCAAAACATCGATCAATATTATTATTGGAACTTTATTTCCCCAAGTTTGATTGTGTACGAGTTTAATTATACAATCCTTTTAATGATTATATAAGTTGTTATCTGTGATCAGTTCAAGCAACTTCAATAGTTGCAGTTCTGCTCATTGCACACACAGTAGAATGCTTCACCCATTCCACATGGGCTGCCTGTAAGGAACGACATTTGTTTTTAGAAAGAACAACATCCAAATTTCTTTCATATGTAGAGCATTGCTCTGTATTTAATTTGCTTTCTGGATCCTTGTATTCATTGAGTACGGGTGCATTCATAGCACCACTTATATATTGTGTCATAAATGTGGGATCAGATGGGGGATTTATGTCGTACAGACTTAAGGTCTTTCCAAAGGTTTCCATATATTGTTCAACCGCACAATATGTGAGCCAATACACCACTTATGGGTTGCGAGGTGTGTGCAATGCAAATATCTTCAGACATGTGAAAGTAAAACTGTTCCCATAGATTGAATGGATTGAGGTCTTCAATATGGAATAACTTCATTGCAAACAATATTCGAAAGCCCTTGACATATGAAAAGTAGCAGCTTCTGACATATAATCATATGCCTATGAATCTCGTTGAAAAAGCCATATGTTTCACACAACTATGAAAGTTGGATATACAACTTCCCCGTTTATCCGCAGATCAACAAAAGACGTTCTTCCTTTAATGTTACAAAGTAGAAGTCAAAGATTCTACCTTTCTCCCTCATATGGATGTACTTAAACTAGGCGGTCAATGCAAGGTACTCTGTACCACTCTGTCCACTTTTGTGTCCTCTTATTCGGTACAAACCATTTTGGAAATTTTGTGTATATTTATGCTTTTGCTTTGGGTAATCATGGCATTTGCTTCAAAATAACTAGTCAAACTAGTAATTTTGTACCTGCTTACTTGTACAAGTGTTGCTAATCTTGAATTGTGTGGAAATGTA
>NW_027369049.1:0-45464 GCF_046119375.1 Phyllobates terribilis | reverse complement strand
GAACTGCGATTTTACCCTTGTTGGATACAAAGATGCTGACTATGCAGGTTATCTCGTTGATCGAAAGAGCACCTCAGGTATGGCTCAATTCCTAGGCCTTTGCCTTGTTTCTTGGGGCTCTCGCAAGCAAAATTCAGTAGCTGTCTCTACCACCGAGGCATAATACATAGCAGTTGCTTCTTGTTGCTCTCAACTTCTATGGATCAAGAAACAACTCAAGGACTTCAGTATTTCGATAGGATTAATTGAAATAAGGTGTGACAACACTAGCGCTATCAATATCTCAAAGTACCATGTGAATCATTCTCGAACTAAGCTCATTGACGTGCGTCATCATTTCCTTCGAGACAATGTGGAGAAAAAGCACATAGAGCTCACCAATTGTAGGACTGAGGATAAAATAGCAGACATTTTCACCAAGGCCTTGAACAAGGAATCATTCGTCAAACTCAGACTTCACTTGGGATTGATCCCCTTCATTAAGCATCTCCCTCAATGTAAGACTCTTCCCTTAAACTTGTGTTAATTGTTTCTTCTTTTAATCTTGGGAACTTAGTACTAATACGTGCGCAAACCTAGCATGTACTCTTAAAAAGTATACATCCTTTGCATGCTCTTTCTGATACTAAATGATAAACGCTTGACTAGGCCCTTCTAGGATTGTACTATCTCTTGCTAAAATTTGATCCATATGCATGCTTTTCCAATTAAAGCCATTATATATAAGAACGATGATCGCTTCCTAACCATATGATCAAGCCCCCCATATATGATTCGTGCTTATGAGCCAGTCCCTTAGCCTAGATCTTGGTGTCACGTTCCCTATGACCAAGTAAGCCACATTTGGAAATATTCACCGAGATGTCAAAGAGCCTACCCATATATCCTTAGCACTTGTTGTTTTTGAAAGAGCTTCTATGTACCTTTGTGTGTGTGAAATTATTATGTGCTTAAGCGAGTTAAAATATCCAACCAAGTATGGGAACCGAGACACAGCACTTCAAAAAGATGGGGACCGAGTAATATAAGAAACAACAAGCGCAGATCAAGAGAAATGTGAACATGGGGACCGAGAATTCATGGGAACCGAGTAACCAAAAAAGGGTGAAGGGCAGTCTAGAATAGGATCTGGGCATGGGGACCGATAGACTCTTAGGGACAGAGCATCTCAATGGTCGGCTATTTTATAGGTAATCATCACTCGCCGGTTCCCCAACGGCCACTTGCTTCTGCGAAGATCGAGGCGCTGTATGTGAACCCACTTAAAGTCGTTGGGATTCGACGGTTCACCGCTCTCTATAAATACCCCCCAACCCAGATTCAGACCCCCTTTACCGCTTTCACACTATTCATCCCATACATAAACTCTTCCGCTTAATCTCTCTCTCTCTCTCTCTCCGTCACACATCTCACTCATAAATCTAAAAAAAAGGCCCATTCTTTGAACATGAGCGCCGTACAGTGGGCCGAATACTAAATAACAAGGCGTTTATGGACAACATCGCCACCGCCTCCTCAGCACCACCGTCCACCTCACAAGCGCTTCTTCCAGTGACCACATTGTCTCAAATCCAGCCTCCCACGGTCCCGGAGAAACATACAACTCCACCGCCATCAACTTCACCACTTCCTCCACCTACCACACAACTCCCCCCACACCACACCTCACCTACACCAATGGAGGAAGACCCACAACCCAAACAGCATATGCACAGCGTCTCCTCCACCGAGTCAAAGGCCTCTTCCATCGACAATACCCCAACAGCCTCCATACACGACGAATCCAACCCGCAGACCCTTTCTCTCACCTCTCCAAATCTCACCCTTTCACTCCCTGCCTCTCCTATCCAGCAAGTCTCCCACAAAAGGCCAGTCGACATCACTCCCTCTTCCACCTCCCATAAGCGAGCCAAAGGGCTCACATCCAAGGAGATCGTCGCCAATGAAGGCGACTCTGTGTACAACCTCCCTCCGGTGAATGAAAACATTTCCACGAGGTTCGTGATCTAGCCGCTAATCGTCGGCCAATGGTTTTGGAATACTCTGAGCCCCGCTGAATTTGATGTCGCTGCCACAGTTGCGTCACTCGAGCGGACGCGCTGGTCTGAGATAGAGGTCAAGCCATTTGTTGACAATCTTCATGAGGTGTGAAATGTCTACAGCGCACTCGTAGTGATGCCCCCTCACCAGGCCAACCTTACTTTGTAGCTCAGATCCCATGGGGAGACGATCCAAAGACGTTGAACATCAAGTTGCTCGCTAAGGTGCTTTATCGGCCAACAGGTAAAGGGTACACCTCACTACCCAAGAAGAACTGTTCATCAGGGAAGTTAGAAACCATTGAGCTTCTAGTGGGGAAGAAGCAGCCGAAGGAAATCAGGACAAATATGCTCAGATTCGGCACAAAACTGCTCCACAACATCATGTCGTGCAACATCATCCCGAGACAGGAGAAGCGGGATACATTGACTACCACAGATGCGTGCTTGCTCCGAGAGGTGATCGAAAGGAGTATAATTGACACGTCGTGACTCATCCTCTCACATATGCTGACATTGAAGATGCACAAGAATCACGCCCTTCCCTACCCACACATAGTCAAGAAGCTAATGGTCAAGATGGGGATATATCAGCCAGTGAAGGAGACTGCCTTCAAAAGAATTATCATGAAGACTGGGCTGCGCAGGTTTGTGAAACATGCTAGTATGGATGCGTCTGTTGAGAAGCTCAAACTGGGCCCTACACCCGGAGCTGAGCACAAAGCCGAACCAAAAACCAAACCTGACACCTCAACCCCTCCAATAGGCACTTGTCCGGCCTGCGTAGAATGATGGATCGACACCTTCATCACATATTCACACTTATGATTGGGCTTCTCAAGGAAGGTTGTGAGGACGAGTATGAGGATGAGTATCACTGGAAGTGAATGTGACCTCAATTCCCTTAGAGCTCATTAGGCAAATCTAAATCTCCTCATACCTGAACTGTATTTTTTGCTCTTTTTGTTGTTTATCTAGTGTGCTTACTTGTTTCATAATGATAAGTATGTTTTGAATCATTTGCCTGCTTTCTGTAGAACGTACTGATATAGGGCTTGACTTGCTTCGTTTTCTTTTGCATCATTTATCATTCCTCTAGAAGGCACGCACGTACTACTTTTATTTTCTCTTGATTAATATTAAGCATACGTTTTGACATGATGTCAAAAGGGGGAATATTACAGGCATAGGGGTTATTTAATTTAGGGGGAACTAATACCCATAGTAAGTTAAAGGGCGATGAGTGCTACTCGTTCATTGATTAAGGGGGAATGAAAGCTACTTCCTCCTCAGCTCTATTCTGGCTCAAATCTATACCTATGCCAGGATTTTATGTTTGTCATCATTAAAAAGGGGGGAATTGTTGTTATATGAAATAGCCTCTTAGTTCATACAACTAAGAATGTATCAGTTTTAATGATAACAAATAGCCTTATATACTAATTTTTTTATTGAGTGAGATATTGTAGGAAAATAATAGGCCTTCGGGTTCATTAGATGGTTTACGCATCGAAATCAATGAGCTTAAGTACAGGAGGAAGAGCGAGTCCATCGAGAAGGATAGCGCATTACACGCTTAACCATAAGCAAGGTAACCGAATGCCACAGGAGGGAACCGAGTAAAGAGAGTGAGGACCGAGCGTTGAAGATCTAAAGCATTATACAAGGAGGATGTGCTCAAGGGAACCGAGTGTGTTGAAGGGGACCGAGCTCGTATAAATGGAAAGATATCTTATAATGTGCTATTAAGGGAAAGATCTGATACACAAAGAACAACCATATTCGAGATCTTATTTGTTAGAGCGAGTTTGTTATCTTAATTAGTTATTTTAGATGTAATAGTTTATTTAATGTTTTAATCGAGATTTTCGGTAATTAGTTCCCGATGATTAATCCATAGTATAAATAGCGTAGATTATCTTCTTTAAACTTTGTTTTTGAAAGTGTTGAGAGCTAGTGCATTTGATTTAGGGCTTAATCAATAGTTAGGAGAGTTTAGGAAGAAACTAGGAACTTTGTGTTCGCCTAACATTTATAATCTTTAGTTAAAGATAAGTTTCCACGATCCACAATAACCAATGAAACAACGAACATACTAAATATCCTTCATAACGACAATCAAAGATTAAAAAGATCTAAGACCTAACTCCACTACTCATCAACAATAAACCATCGATTCCATGGAAAATTTGCATAACTCAACCACACCAGTATGCATCGAACACCAGGAGAACAAAAATCTAATCTAGACTACTCAAAATACAATCAAAAGTACACCAAAACACCAAAAAAGTCATGAATCTCCCCTTCCCCACATTTTAACACCAGCATGTCCTAAATATGAAATAAGCTCATCAACCACAACAAAAAGAATGGAACTAGACTAACCTCCTTCCACAAGCTTAAAATGAAAGCAAGCTCATGGATACTACACCTTATCGATCCGAGTGAGTACCTACACAAAAACACTCCTATACTCCATACACTTATGTCTACACGCCAGGTAAGAATTGAGAATCCTAAAACACTCAAATTATTTCACTCCGATTCTTGTTGAGGTGCCCTTTTGGGTTTTCTCCTAACACTCTCATAAATGTGCTCAGTAATCCTCACTATCACTCTGAATCTTGTTTCTTCCAAGCCGATTCTGCGCTAGATTACCTTCTTATTGCCTGAGTAGCCCTTTTGGTTTTCAACTCATCCCGCCCTTTCGGGTTTTCAACTCATCCAAAGATTTTATTTTTGTCGTTTAAAATTGTTATGTTCTTTTAAATATTTCAAAAATTATAGGTATCACCCTCCATCCCCACACTTGAAATATACATTGTCCTTAATCTATGGACCTCATGTATATGGAAAAGAAAAGAAATACTCGAGAAGAGTGGTATAACTCTTTTAAAAAGGAACTTAGGAACACTCCATGTCGTCTTCAATTCATGGTTGTGGTTGTCATGGTTGTTGAAAGTGGGCATGTGATTACAAATGATTGTTGGAGAAGATATGACTCCGGCTCGATTGACTGTAGGAAAACACATGGATGGTGATGGTAGAAAAAACGGATCACCCGACGAGTCATGGAATGATGAAAGGTTGTCCTTGAGTAGTGTTCGACAACTAAGGGAACTATGCGGCCTTCAAGATGGTAATCAGTGGCGGAAAACTCCCAATCACTAAAAACTCACATCCTTACACTCTACATTTGACCTCGAGGTAGATTCCCTTTCATTTTTCACTCTAGCATCTGTTTCTTTTATGCTATCACTCTCTCGATTCTTTTAGCTCACAAATAAACTCATCTTTTCCTTATTTCCTTAAGACTCATTTCTTTTACTATCGAATTCTTGTGAAAATTCTCTATTCTTTTCCTCACGAAACCTCAAATTGTCACTCCGTTTTCAAAAATAAGTTCAAGAGATTAGGAATTATACCTTTGGAGTGCCAAGAGGAATAGTGGTGAACCTGTAAAAAACACCAAAAGTTGGGTGGTGGTTGCCGGATTATGGCTGATGGTCGCCACATAAGAGTGTTGTGGTGAAGGTAAAAAACAAACACGCATCGGCGGGCACCGAAAACTATCTGCGGTCGCCGATGAGCATGTTGTTTTCAGACATGAAATTTCTAGCGAAAGGACTCAACCGAAAATGATAAAAAAAAAAACCTAATCCATCTAACTAATAAAATGGGAGAAACAAACATACTCGTATCGGGTTCCCTCCCGAGAAGTGCCTTGTTTAACGTCCTGACTCGACGCCATTCAACCTCAACCTCAAAGTCAACTTCTTCAACCAAATCCTTAGAGAACCCTTTGTAGTATTTCTTCACTCGTTTCCCGTTAACTTTGAAAACAGTGTGGTTCGCCTCGTCATATAGGTCAATATCACCATGAGGGTAGACCTTGGCAACGATATATGGTCCCATCCATCGGGGTCTTATCTTCCCTATGAACAAACTTGAGCCGACAAGTGAATAATAGGACCTTGTCCCCTGGTTTGAAAATCTTCCTCAAGATGTTCCGATCATACCAAGCTTTAGTTTTATATTTTTAGTGCAAGGAATTATCATATGCTTTGGGCCTAGCTTATTCTAATTCACTCAATTGGAGTTTCCTATACTCCCCAACTTCATCAAGATTCATATTACACTTTCGAACAACCCAATAAGCTCTCGGCTCCAACTCTACCAGTAAATGACAAGCCTTCCCAAACACTAACCGATATGGTGAAATACCGATAGGGTTTTGAAAGTTTTCTTGTATTCCATAGAGCATCATCTAACATATGGCTCCAATCTTTCTTGCTAGATGAAATTGTATTTTCTAGAATGGCCATAATCTCTGTATTTGACACCTCTGACATGCCATTTGTCTAGGGTGATATGATGTAGAGATACGTGATAGGAGCTTATTATATGGTGTAACTAGCGACTATTAACTTAGGATTAGTGGTGTTTAGGTGCTTATTGAGTGGTATTCCCGGAATCTAGTATGATTGTTCACTTATAGATTTGCGGGATGCTCTTAAGCGTTATTATGTGGTATTGTATTATGGAGATCCTATTTGTACTCAACTTTAGTGCATTTGGGACGGAGCTAGAGAGAAGACGACCACACCTACACCCATGGAGGAAATGAGAGGCGAAGGCGAGCTGCCTCGGAAGCTTATAGAGGACGAAGACCAGTCCGAGAGAAGGTTTCAAGACAAAAACGAGCCAAGACGAAGAAGTCTCGGTCGAGACTTTGTAGTCTCGGTCGAGACTTTGTAGTCTCGGTCGAGATTTTCCCTCGAAGAAGAAGTAGCGGTCGTGACTATAAAGTAGCAATCGTGACTTTGCCTCGACATGATTGTAGCGATCGCGACCCCGAAGTAGCGATCGAGACTTGAGACGTTCCTGAGTGATTGGTGAAAAGTAGCGACCGCGACCCTGAAGGTAGCGACCGCGACTTTTGGCGGACCCGGCCCAAATTGCAGATTTAAGCCCGGGATTTATCAGATTTTATTAGTTTTTCCCATTTTATTCATTTATTCTTAGTTATTTTATTCCCTGGAGATTGGACACTATATATACCTCTAGTTTTTAGGTTAGATTAGATCTTTTGCCACTTTACATTCAAGTTATTAGAAATTCAGCCACCAAGAGGAAAGCTGCCACCTTTCTACGATCTTCTACCTTCAATCCTGGTTAGTTTATCCATCATCATGTATAGATTTCTCTTGGCTATATCTGGCTAAGTTCCTACGAGTACACTCTTAGGATGAGGCCTTTATTCTAGGATTTGTTTGTGAGAATTCTAAGTTTATGTTCTAATAATAATTTCACCATTGTTTTATTTTCTCTTGTGCTTATTGTCATTGATTGGTATTGATTTTATCTAGGTTCGAAACTAGGTAGATTTATATTAATTCATACTGCTAGGCTTGAGAATTCAATTTGAAAAGTCTTGTCTTTTAGGTAGCAACCAGAATTAGCATAGACTATTTGCGAGTGCTTCTTTTGTAGAGATTATAAACCTGTGTCGAGTATCGGCGATTTGCCAATGGTATTGCATAGCCCTACTTATCTTTGATCTTTATGTTGTTGAGTAGTTGAACCTTAGGATTTCTTTGGTTATTGCATACAACAAGGGTTTCTAGGACTATTTAGACTAGTTGCTATTTACAAACAAAGAGTAGGACAACTAGATTATTTATTTAAAAAGAACATAACTTTATTAGAATTCGATGATCAACTTTCGAAAAGAATAATGTGCTGAGACTGAAAGAGTGAGCTTTTCATTGTTATAAGTTTACAAAAAATCCAACAAATTTTCGGTTACTATTGCTTTCACAAATTTACAAACCAAAACCCCATTTGTTACCATTGGTATCACATTTGAAATAAACTATCGTTGTGGCTCCCTGTGGAATCGACTCCGACTTACCGATTAACTAGTGGATAGTAGTTGGATTTATCTTTGACGGGACCAACGACCGGTTAAACGCTTGTTAAATTTTGGGCCGTTGCCGGGGAGCCAACGGTCATAGTTTGTTTCTTTGCATTTTATCTTGGTGTGGACCTATCTTATGGTCCACACACGAGCCACTAATTCAAATTTACTTGATTTTATTTCAGAGATAGAGCGGGTGCATCTACGCAATCTACGACAATCTCTACAGAATTTAGTAATCGAATCAATGGCGGCCAGAACGTTGAGAGAGCTTACAGACCCAGATCTGACGCAACAACGTCTAGGAGTGACGCCACCTGCCCTGAATAATGGCGTCACGTTCCAACTTAAGACCGGCTTCATCAACTTATTGCCGAAGTTTCATGGATATGCTGGGAAGCCCCAATTATGCATTTAAGAGAGTTCCACGACATTTGCAGCTGCAGCAGACCAAATAACGTCACCGACGAGCAAATCAAGATGAGAGCCTTCGGTCTTACGCTGAAAGACAGCGCGCGCCAGTGGTATTACTTGCTGCCCACCGGAAGTATCGAGACATGGGAAAAGCTTCACAAAGTCTTCCTCAACAAATATTTCCCGTCCAAGAAGGCGGTTGCACTAAAAAGGGCGATAGCAATGGTGGAACAGCATGACGTTGAGACGTTATATGACAATGTGGAGAGGTTTGCGAGACTGTGTGCGAGCTGCCCATTTCATGGGTTTGAGGAGAAGGACTTGGTAACCCACCTTTATAATTGGTTGTTAGATAATGAGAGGCGATTGGTGGATGCTGCGTGCAACGGGAGCGTGCTGAATTTGACTCCCGCCGAAGCCAGAGCGCGGTTGAACGAGATTGCCGAGGGCACGAGGAGCTTCGGAAGGACGTATGCACGAAAGGGAGCCAATGTTGTGAGCTCCAGAGAGCCGGAATGGAAGAGCGAGATAGCTGAGCTCAAGAGTATGATAAAGAACCTCGCCGTTGGTAACGCGAAGCCTGTGAAAGTTTGCGGTATTTGTGCAGACGAGACTCATCCCACCGATATGTGTCCACAGCTCCAGGACCAGACTATCGCAGAGGTACATGCTGTAGGAGGATTCGGACCTCCCCGTCCTCGCTTCGAGAACAACAATAATAATTAAAACCATCGAGAGGGAAATTACAATCCGAGAGGGAATGACCATCCCGGATTTCGGTGGGGAGATTCATTCGGGGCGCAGAACAGGCCACTCCAACTCCACAATCAGTACCGTGCGCCATACCAACCGAGGAATGAGGATCCATCGCTGAGGGAGATGATCGAGTCCTTGTCCAAGCATTTCACAACCCACGTGCAAACAACGGAGTCAAGAATAAGGAGCTTAGAGAAGCAAGCAGCGCAAATAGCGGAGGCGGTGAACAATCTTCAACAGCAGGGCTCGGGGAAGTTACCATCTTAGGCCGTAGCAGCACCGCGAGAAAATGTAAGTCTCATCTCGACTGTAGGAGAGCAAAGGTCCGATGAAAAGGAGAAGGAGGACGAATCTGCAGAAAAGTCACGACCGTTACACGAGAGTCTCGACCGTGACTTTCACCCCGAGAGAAACTCGCGATCGCTACATCAGACTCTCGACTGCGACATTGCCTTCGAGGAGAACTATCGACCGTGACTTCAAAGTAGCGATCGAGATGGCGGTAATCCAGACATCGAAAATTTGTCCGAAAATAGTCTCGACCGTGACAATGATTCTCGACCGCGACTTTCGGACAATGACGTTCGGGAGGACGAAGCGATCCTCAAGAGGTTCGGGAAGTGCCATGGGAACAAATATCTACTCAAACTCGCCAAAAAGGTACCCCGCTTTGCTACGCGTTTGAAAGAGATGTGCACTAAGAAAGCAACCGAGCAGCTGCAAGGGAGGCAGTAGGTCCAGGTAAGCGGAAGGGTCTCCGCAGCCATTCAACCGACAATGGCTACTAAGCGCGCGGACCCAGGAATGGTGACCATCCCGTGTACCATAGGTACAACTAAAATTGATAAAGCCATGTTAGATTTAGGAGCCTCGATAAATGTTCTACCTTACTCAATTTATGAATCATTAAATCTAAAGCGCATGAGTAAACCAGGAATAGTTTTGCAATTAGCTGATGGATCGACGATCTACCCGAGAGGGTTGGTCGAAGATGTGTTGGTTCAAGTAGAAAACCTCGTATTTCCTGCGGATTTCTATGTTCTGGATGATAAACATGAGAAGCATGCTACATCTGTCCTGCTAGGTATACCGTTTATGCGGACGTCTAAGACTAAGATAGATTTAGACATCGGGGCGCTGACGCTCGGATTTAATGGGGAAGTTGTTAAATTTAATATATTTGGTACTAAGCCACAACCCCTAGATGAAAGCTCTGTGTTTTTCATAAATGATGTCATAAAAATTTCCGAGCATGGAACTAATGCTGTTTTGGGCAGTGGCCCCTCCTCGCTAACCAAACAGGGAAAGAAACCTACTAAAGCTATTGCGCAGGTACCCAATAAAGCAAAAGGAAAGGCGAAAGGTCGAGCCAAGAACAAGTGTGGGGAGAAGAAAACGGAGAAGAAACCCAAAGAGGAGAATGGTCTAAGGTTCAAACCATTCCATCCATGGTTTAAGAAATTACTGCTGGACGATGCGATCCGTAAAGGATTGAAAAACGTTGAATGAGTTGTTGTACGTCATGCTGCGATGTTAAATAAGCCGCTGACCGGGAGACAACCCAGGGGATTTTCATTGACGCTAATCCCTTTGTTCTGTTTAGTTTTTAATGTTTTTATTTCAGGGAAAATAACGGGACGAACATGTAGAAAGGAGCAGACGAGAAAAACGTGAAAAACATGCCTCGGTTAAAAAGTCGCGGTCGAGACTCCTATGTCTCGGCCGCGACACGCACCACTACTCGGTCGGGATATCGGCCGCGACCCTCCCCCCCCCCATTTTCCCTTCTTCCTTTCTTCTTCTTCCTCAAAACACTCTCAAACCCAAAATCCAAAAATTCACAATCTCTCAATTTCTCTAGATTTTTACCTCCATTTCACCCTAAATCATCACCTCTACAACCCTCCATCATTTCCCCATCAGATTCGTCCAATTTCATCCAGAATTAACCAATTTCCCCAAGAACCCTAAAAACCCCAATTTCTAAAATCTCCTCCAAATCCTTGTTTTTCTTCCACCAAATCACCCCCTTTAGGCCGGAATTGACCCATAGAGTTCAGATCTGAAGTGGTGATCGAAGAGGAGGCCAAACGAAGCCAAAAAGGGGATCAAAAGGAGGAGGTGTTCGTCGGTCTTCCTGAGTCGCGACCGCTACAATTGAGTCTCGGCCGCTACACTTGAACACACTCATCCGGTGTTCTTCAGTCGCAACCACGACTTTTATCTCTCGACCACGACTTTCAATTCGAGGAGAAGTCTCGACCGCTACTTTTTTCTGTCCGGACCCCGACTTTTCCACGGCCCGACTTTCTCAACCGCGACATTTGCAGTCTCGACCGCGACATCCAGATAAGTACGCGTTTCAGGTATCTTCGAGCGGTCTGATCTTGTCGATTTGTGGATGTGACCACCTTATTTCTGCTGGGAATTGTTTTGTGTTGTGTTGTGTGATCAATGGATCCTAAGAGGAAAAGGAGATCGGTGGATGAGTTAGAGCAGATAGTCAACAGCAAGCAAATCGTCAAGACTCGTTTCCCGGACACGGTGTTGTTGGACAATATGAAATTGCATGAGGTGGTCAAGGCAATGTTCACCAAGGCCGATTTAGGGGGTTTCCTGGGGTTGAGTGCACCCACATTCCCGAACTTCACTCGGGAATTCCTCCGTACCTTGTAAGTAACTCTAGACGACCGCACCGACCTGGTGTTGCATATTGAATGGCGGTCAAGCAACAGGACATGGAGACTCACCCATGAGCAGATTGCACACGCATTTGGGGTGACGAAGAGGAGAAACTAGGATAGAGACGTGGACAACGAGACAGTGAAGGAGTGGTGGACCAGAGGATCGGGAGAGGCGTACGATGCCCGGTGCACCATAGATACCTTTGTAGCCTTTCCGCAGTGGCGCCTCATCCACAAGGTGGTGGCGATGTGCTTCAGGAACAAAGCAGAGAACAACAAAATCTCGGTCCACCAACTCTTTTTGATGTACGCATTCTCGTTTGAGTGCGAGTTTTACGTCCCCGACTGGCCCACCCAGTTCGTCCGTGCCTGCCAGGAGTCGCAGAAGCCACAGTTCAGCGACATCGAGGTAGGCGGAATGATCAGTCTTCTTGCTATCGAGGCCGGCTTCCCACCATGAGATCAGCCTATGAGGGGGAGCCACCTATAAGACGAGTCCTGGAGCACGAGGAACCATTGGTTGTGGAGAGATGGCCCAGACCTCATCTACTTGTACAAGCACGGATTTCAGATCACCTATCCCAGAGAGGAGCCCGTCGTCTTCGGGTCTTGGGCCGATTCGTACATCCAGCTAGATGCCATTCCTGAGGGCCAGCACTTCCCCGTCCCTGGACCACCACCAGCACCAGCCCCAGCTCCAGCCCCATTTGTAGCTCCACCTCCGTTTGCCCCCGCGCCCGAGTACCAGCACACTTACGGCGACGTTGGCGCGAGCGGTTCGGGTTCTTAGCCTTATTCTTACGAGATGTATTGGCCGACCCACATGGAGAACCAGATGGACCAGATTACAGCGGCAATCAGTGCGATACACACGAGCCAGCACGAGATGCGGACGACTACACAGGCGCTCGTCCAGAACTAGGAGCGGTTCCAGGCTGACATGACGGCCATCCGGGAGGACATGCTACGGGACCAGGAGTATCAGCACCAGCAATGGGTGTATCAGCGGCAGCAGTGGGACCTCTTCCGAGCTCACTACCCCGATCCACCGGCTGGGGACGACGCCGATGCGTACGACGACGATGAGGAGGAGTCCGATGATGATGATGACGCTGCGGAGTGAGTGTGGTATTTCCCCCTTCCCTATTTTATGAGGTCCTCTTTTACTTCATTGAGGACAATGCCCTGTTCAAGTGTGGGGAGGGAATTACCGTACCGAGGAGAAGGTTTATGTATTTTGTTTTCTATCTTTCTTACTGATTTTCTACTTAACTGTTGTGAGTCGTATTTCGATCGAGTCTATACGAAATTATTAATTTTTTTGAACTCTTGCATCGTTTTATGTTTTAAAAAAAAAATTAAAAAAAATATATCAAAAAAGAGACGAAAAAAATCGAAAAAGTGACGAAAAATAAAGAATAAAAACCAGGCAAGAAAAAAAGGATTAAAAAGGAAAAGGTTGGTGCCTGAAAAATAAAGAAAAGAAAAGAATAGTTACTACCACTTAGATTTTGGTGAAAACCCGAAAGGGCACCGAATTACATTGTTTTGTGATTGATTTATTGATTGCATATCTAATGGCGCAGGAGACATAAGAAGGGACTAGAAGGATGTCTCGGGTTTCTAGGATTCACCAAGGAAGTATAAGGAGTTAGTTTAGCCTTTTATATCTCTTATTTATGAGCTTATTGTATCCACACATTGCATATCTACCATTCCATTAGTTTATTAGATTGCTTTATATTATCGGCGGTTGAGTTAGATTCTAGGATTAGTTCACTATTTCTTGTAGTTTGATGCATACTGTTGTGGTTGTATGATGCAGAATTTTAAATTAGGATTGGTGGTTGTGATTTGTGGATTTATCATTATATCTAGTGGTTTAGGACATTACTCGAAGAGGAGGAATAAGAAGTGTATAAGCGAGTGGGAGACTCGATTTTATCATTATTTGTGCCATATTTATGTACCCTTACCCTTAGAGGAGAATAGGATTCCACTTGTGCTTAAAAGAACATCACTTTGTTCGATTATTATTATTGCTATGGAGTGGTGTCATATGAAGGTGGAGAGATAAGGAGGGTTTTGGGTAAGATATCTCGGAGACATAAGGAGATAGATCGGAGTATGATGCTTATATACACTTTGGAGTTTGGAGTATAGTCGCTAGCAAGCTTTCTTACACTTACTGTAGACCTTTGTGCTTTTTAGGAGGAGTGAGCTTTATTTTGCTTACTCAAGGACGAGCAAGGTTTATGTGTGGGGAGGTTTGATAAAAGCTTATTATATGGTGTAACTAGCGACTATTAGCTTAGGATTAGTGGTGTTTAGGTGCTTATTGAGTGGTATTCCCGGAATCTAGTATGATTGTGCACTTATAGATTTGCAAGATGCTCTTAAGCGTTATTATGTGTTATTGTATTATTGAGATCCTATTTGTACTCACCTTTAGTGACTTTGGGATGGAGCTAGAGAGAAGACGACCACACCTACACCCATGGAGGAGCTGAGAGGCGAAGCCGAGCTGCCTCGGAAGCTTGCAGAAGACGAAGACCAGTCCAAGAGAAGGTTTCAAGACGAAAACGAGCCAAGACGAAGAAGTCTCGGTCGAGATTTGTCCTCGAACAAGAAGTAGCGGTCGTGACTATAAAGTAGCGATTGCGACTTTGCCTCGACATGAATGTAGCAATCGAGACTTGAGACGTTCCTGAGTGATTGGTGAAAAGTAGCGACCGCGACCCTAAAGGTAGCGACCGCGACTTTTGGCGGACCCGGCCCAAATTGCAGATTTAAGCCCGGGATTTATCAGATTTTATTACTTTTTCCCTTTTTATTCAGTTATTCTTAGTTATTTTATTCCCTAGAGGTTGGACATTATATATACCTCTAGTTTTTATGTTAGATTAGATCTTTAACCACTTGACATTCAAGTTCTTAGAAATTCAGCCACCATGAGGAAAGCTGCCACCTTTCTACCATCTTTTACCTTCAATCATGGTTAGTTTGTCCATCATCATGTATAGCTTTCTCTTGGCTATGTCTGGCTAAGTTCCTACGAGTTCACTCTTAGGTTGAGGCCTTTATTCTAGGAATTGTTTGTGAGAATTCTAAGTTTATGTTCTATTAATAATATTAGCTTTGTTTTATTTTCTCTTGTGCTTATTGTCATTGATTGGTATTTATTTTATCTAGGTTCGAAACTAGGTAGATTTATATTCATTCATACTTCTAGGCTTGATAATTCGATTTGAAATGTATTGTCTTTTAGGTAGCAATTCGAATTAGCATAGACTATTTGCGAATGCTTCTTTTGTAGAGATTATAAATCTGTGTCGAGTATCGGTGATTTGCCAATGGTATTGCATAGGCCTACTTATCTTTGATCTTTATGTTGTTCAGTAGTTGAACCTTAGGATTTCTTTGGTTATTGCATACAACAAGGGTTTCTAGGACTATTTGGACTAATTGCTATTTACGAACAAAGTTTAGGACAACTAGATTATTTATTTAAAAAGAACATAACTTTATTATAATTTGATGATCAGCTTTCCATAAGAATAATGTGTTGAGATTGAAAGAGTGAGCTTTTCATTGTTATAAGTTTACAAAAAACCCAACAAATTTTCGGTTACTATTGCTTTCACAAATTTACAAACTAAAACCCCCTTTGTTACTATTGGTAACACGTTTGAAATAAACTATCGCTGTGGCTCCCTGTGTAATCGACTCCGACTTACCGCTTAACTAGTGGATAGTAGTTGGATTTATCTTTGACAGGACCAACGACCGGTAAAATGCTTGTCAATACGCTTTGTAACTTGATACCTCTTCAAAAGTGTAGCTATCGTCCTATTGCAAAAATATGTCCCCATATCACTAAGTATTGTTTTTGGAATCCAAAATCTAGAAAATATGCGGGACTTCAAGAAATCTGCCACTACTTTGGCAACATTAGTACAGTTGGCTTTAGCTTCGACCCATTTGGACACTTAATCCACTGCGAGCAAGATGTGAAAATTACCCCCGGAATTAGGGAAATGACCCATGAAATCAATGCCCCAAAAATAAAAAATCTCGCAAAATATCATTGGAGATTGTTGCATCTCATATAGATGGTTCATGTTCCCTACCCTTTGGCATTTGTCACATGGTTTGCAAAAGTCATTTGCATTGCTAAAGTGGGTAGGCCACCGAAATTCAGGTTCTAGGACTTCCCTAGTTGTGTTGTTAGGTCCAAAATTACCTCCACAATCACTGTCATGGAAAAAGCCGAGTATAGACGATTCCTTGTTCTCTTCAACGCACTGTCACGGCAAAAGCCAAGTATAGACGATACCACTCTTTCCAGTCGTATTTTTCTAGGAATAACAAACAAGAGTGTTGTTATGTAAAGAAGGTAAGACTTAGTCTCTCAACTCTTTTTAATGAAGAGTCCTAACTTGACACTAAACCCTATTAATTAGAAAGTAGCAGAAGTAGGGGTTGAATCCACAAGGAGGCGAATATCTTATGATTAAATTCTAGATTAACCTAGAAGACTAAACTAAGGGGGGTTTAATTGCAATCTCCTAAATAACTACTAAATTCATAAAACTAATGATAAGATTAAATTGGAGAAATACACTTAGCTAGACACTATCTATTTATATTTCACAACTTGATCCTAGAAACTCAATTCACTAAAAACATGCAATGTGATCCTACTTATATCCTAAGATAACTAATACCTCAAACTAAGAATAATAGTTGTTAGTTGAGCTTTAATCATCTTGTTAAAGCTTAATCTATTTCTCTTTGTTTTGATGATAACAAACTAATATGTTTAATCTCTTAGTGTTTTTAAGCCTTCCAGGTCATTGACATATTTGTAAGGCTGCGCTTAAGTAACTTAGAGATGCGCTTGACTGGTGACAGTCGCGCTTAACACCAAGCGGAGAAAGTAAGTTTCGCAAACGGTGTTTAATAAATCCATTCAAGACCAAGAAGTAAGAGAGATCGAGCTTCGAGGGCATAAGGATGCGCTTGAATGAAGTTGAAGAAAGTTGATCACGAGGTTCCACTGAAGCTTAGGGTGTGCCAGAGCGCAGGAGAACAAATCTGCACGCTAGGAAGGCTGGTAAAGCGGGAGAGTGCAAGTTGCGTGCACAGGAAGGTGCGAGAAGAACTTTACACTCTTTGTGATGCCACTCCAGGGATCGCCAGCGTGGCAAGAGTTTGTTAGAGCTTAAAGCACACGGATTGCTTATGTGGCGTGGATCAACACATGGAGAACAAAACCAAATCACTCCAAGCCGTTGATTAATTCTGGTGAAGTGATCAAGGCACACGGATTGATGAGGTGGCATTTTATATAGTCTTTGTTTGTTACACGGTTAAGCTATAGGGTTAGCTTAAGACTTGTGTATAAATAGAGTACTATTTCATTCATTTCAAAGGTTGCAAACGTAGAGAATATAGGAAGCTAGAGAGAGCTTAAGAGATATTTCGTTTGTAATCAGAGAGTGTTGAGAGTGCCTTTGTTCTTCAAGAGCTGAACTGAGAGTATTGTAGAGAGAGTGCTTACGAGTGAGCTTCTTGTGTTGAAGCGAGAGATTGTAATCACTTCTTAATCAATACAAGTGTAGTGGTGAGTTTTATCCCGAGTCAGCTAGTGACTTAGGGTTCTCACCTTTTGAATTCTTGTGTGTGCAAATATAGGTGCGCTTTAACATCTTAAAGCGCGCTTTATTGTCTGTCTAACCTATTCCGCACTTAAGGACTTTAGTAAATTCATTACTAACAGTTCAACACTGGTTAAGCGCAAGCCAAGCATTCAAAGCGCAATTGAATCCTTGTTAATCGCAACTAAGGCTTAATGAACCTTAGTGACAGAGAACAATAGCTGATCAAAACACGTGTTATTTCCAACAATTGGTATCAGAGCGAGGTTAGCTATTTGCACTAATTCTTGTAGTGGTTCAAAAAGGATTCTCAAGTCTAGAACGATGGCCAGCTTCAACCTCGGTATTTCTCTCGCCAAGCCCCATGTCCTTGTTGAAGGCGAACTTGAATGGTGGCTCACTATGACGAAGAATTACATCCAGCAGACCGACTACCAGTGCTGGAAGATTATCGAAAAAGGTGATGAGAAGATCTCCGAAGCGGATGACTCAAAATGGGAAGCAAAAGAGTACCAGCTTATGGAGAAGAATGCTAAAGCGCGACAGCTCATACTTAATGCCCTTTCACGAAAAGATATAGACAAGGTAATGTCCCTTCCCACTGCTCAAGATATGTGGAAAGCTATTATAAACATGCACTCTGGCAGTGATGATATGAAGGACAACCGTATCTTTGAGCTTAATCGCGAGTTTTGCTCCATTCGAATGGGGAAAGCGAGCTCGTCTCTGATTATCATTCCCGGTGTCAAATCTTGTATGACAAGATGCTTTCTGCTGGAATGGAGAAGAAAGCTTGGGAGTATTCTATGGCGTTCATTCATGGAGTGAACTCAAAGTATACAACCCTCAAGCAAATTCTTCTTCAGTCCAAGGAAACTAGGGAATTGCCTATCTCTGTGCTTGCAGGGAAATTTAAAGTGCAGGAAATCAAGAACAACGAGGAAAAATAATCAGAACGAGAGAAAAAAGGGATGGCGCTCAAGTTGTCTCGTGTTCTTCAAAAACTAGAAAATGATGAAGAAGGAGAGGACGACGATGATAGGGACGTTGCTATGATGACCAAACTTGTGAAAAAGTTTTTCAACAAACAAAAGCGCGACTCTACATATAAGCAGCGCGACCTCAGGGACTTCACCTGTTTCAACTGCAATGAGAAAGGTCACCTAGCTAAAGCGTGCCCTCATCCTAAGGTGAATCCAGGATCAAGCTCAAAACAGCCCCCCAAGCAAGCCTTCGTCACACTTTGGGGAGAATCTGATGATGATTCGGACGATGGAGCGCAACCTGACATGTGCTTAATGGCTGGCGCCGCATCTGACTCAGACTCTGGATCTGAGATTGAGGTAAATGACCTGAACCTTGATATTCTTCCCAAGCGCAATCTTGTCCTCCTTCTAAAAGAGCTTATGGTTCAACATAAGTCTCTAGCAACTGATGCTAGAGCACGGCTTGTTGAACTAGATAATGCTAAGGAAGAACTGGTTGAGCTTTCTAAACATTTACATGACAAAAACACACTCCTCTCTAAATCTTGTGAACTTTGTCATGGTAAAGGGTTAGAAGGTAACTCTGTCTCAACCAAAGATGTTAAGCTTGATCAGATCTTATCAAAGCTTGATGTCCTTACAAAGTTAGTGGAAATAAAGTCTGTTTCTCAAACAGGCTTTGTTAAAGCTAGACCTGGATTGGGTTATGACCCCCAGGAATCTTCCTCTTCCTCCATTCCTCCTCAAGCAAGTGAAATATCTTCTAAGATCAAATCACTTGAGCAAGACCTTACTGCTTACAAGAGTGAAAACTCTCATTTAAAGAGCAGGATTAAGGTACTTGAGGAACAACCTTCAGAAACCAAAGAGTGGTTTCGTGGGGGAAAAGCGCATCATTTGTATAAGAAACAAGCGCTTACCCCAACTCAGCCTCCCGTCTTGCAAAAGAAGGAACCATTTAGACCGGGAAAGGGCAAGTATGGTTATGTAAGAGGTAACCATTACTGTACCTTTTGTGGCCAAAATGGACATGACAAGCGTGAGTGCAGAGACTTGAAGGTTCTCAAGAGTAAGCCTTATAAGCCAATGGCTAAAAAGAAAGGCAAGCGCACACGTATTCAACAGTCCTCAGTTGAGCATGGTTGCGCTTCAGGACGCAGAGGTGCGCTTCGTCCAGCGCGACCTCACATTGTGTTAGATCTGAACGATCCTAGCTATTATGAGCCAGTCCAAAGGACCAGCTCAGAAATAGCTATGTCTAATGTTCCCACGAAGCGCAAGCTTCGATGGGAGATCAAAGCTTGATCTCTATTATTGCAGGTTGGGATGAAATGTAGGTGGTATTTAGACAGCGGTTGCTCGTGTCATATGACGGGTGATCCACAGTTACTACTTTCATTCCAAGCTAAGGAAGGAGGCAGTGTCTCCTTCGGTGACAAAAAGCAAGGGAAGATCATTGCTAAAGGACGAGCGCATCTCAACAACGCTATTCAGATAGGAGATGTAAACTTAGTAGAGAACCTTAGGTTCAATCTACTGAGTGTAGCACAACTATGCGACCAAGGAGGTAATAAGGTATGGTTTAGCACAACTGAGTGTGCAGTGGTCAGTCCTGAACAAGAGGTGCTTCTCAAGGGCAAGCGCATAGATAACACCTACCTCTTCGACCACTCTTTCTCTCCTAAGCGCAACCTTTGTCTAGCTACACTCACTGAGACAACAAATCTTTGGCACAAGAGGATGGGACACGCAAGTCTACATCTACTCAACAAGCTTCAGTCCAAAGATCTTGTTCGTGGTCTTCCTCGCATCAAGGTAGAATCCATGACTTCATGCTCAGACTGCTCAAAGGCTAAAGCGACTCATAGCTCCTTTCCCTCTATCAAGGTAGTCCAGACTAAAGCTCCCCTTGAGCTTCTCCACATGGACTTATGTGGACCACTACGAACGCAGAGTAAGGGAGGTAATCGTTATATTTTTGTAATAGTTGATGACTATTCTCGCTATACCTGGACTCTTTTCTTGAAGCACAAGAGCGAAACCTTTGCAAAGTTTCAAGCTCTTGCGCTTTTACTGGAAAAGAAGCTAGGGCTCCCCATTTGTTCAATTCGTTCTGACAATGGAACTGAATTCAAGAATGGTGAGTTCCTATCATTTTGTGAGGATAGGGGTATAGATCATAATTTCTCCACTCCTAGAACCCCTGAGCAAAATGGTGTGGTTGAGCGCAAGAATAGGACACTACAAGAGATGGCACGCACAATGCTACTCACTAGTGGTGTCGCTTCACACTATTGGGCTCAAGCTGTGAGCACTGCATGTTATATAACTAACCGTGCCTTTTTAAGGCCTATTCTTGAGAAAACTCCCTATGAATTGCTTAAAGGGCGTACACCAAATATCTCTCACCTAAGGGTGTTTGGTTGCAAGTGTTACGTCCATAACAATGGGAGAGATCTTTTGGGTAAATTTGATGCTAGGAATGACGAGGCTATCTTCCTTGGATATGCACCTACAAGTCAAGGATATAAAGTACTCAATCTGAGAACTCAGAGGGAAGAAGATAGCATCCACGTGAAATTCAATGAAGGAGAGCTTGAAAGTGTTCCAGAAATCAACGATGATCCATTTTCCAGTCATGATCCACTTCCAGCTTCTCTTCCCAGTCCTCAAGCGCAACCTTCTATCCCTTCTTCAGGTATGGAAAGTGACGATGATGATGGTGGAAGATGCGCTTCTCAGCCTTTGGCCACAGAAGCTTGCATTCCCAGTGAAGAAGCAACTCAAGAGGACAACACTCAGAATGTAGATCTTGAAAGTGGACCATCCATTAATGTTCTTGCTCCCTCTTCACCTCTTTCTCCAGGTCAGGTAACTCCCTCTGTTACTTCTTCTACCCCTTCTAGCTCTCAAGCGGACCTAGTAATGGTGAAGCGCAACCTGAAAGTTCACAAGCGGGACCCAGTGGCCTTTCTGGTGGTAGTGAAAGCTTGTCCAAGACAACAACGATGAAGCTACCAGACAACACAGAGGTCATCGTGCGCGATTATCAACAGATGAATTCTCATCCAGTTTCTGCGATCATATCTCAGTATGAAAAAGGTACTCAGACTCGCTCTAACGTTCGTAACATGCTTGCTTGTAGTGCTTTTGTTTCTTTACAGGAACCCAAGTCCATACAAGTTGCGCTTCAAGATCCAGATTGGATAATAGCCATGCAAGAAGAGTTGGAGGAGTTCAAGCGCAACCAAGTTTGGCGTCTAGTACCCCGGCTAGCTGATAGAAGCATAATTGGCACGCGCTGGGTATACAGAAACAAGCTGGATGATAGTGGAGTGGTGGTACGAAACAAATCGCGTCTTGTTGCACAAGGTTACAATCAACAAGAGGGCATTGACTACGATGAAACGTACGCACCAATAGCTCGTTTAGAGGCAATCGACTGTTGATAGCCTACGTAGCGCATAAAGGATTCAAGCTATTTCAAATGGATGTGAAGACAGCCTTTCTCAATGGTAAGCTTAATGAGGAGGTCTATGTCAAGCAACCACCAAGATTTGAAGACCCAACTTATCCAGACCACGTGTACTTTCTTGACAAAGCGCTATATGGACTAAAGCAAGCCCTCGCGCTTGGTATGACTGTCTATCTAAGTACTTGTTGGCAAATGACTACAAGAGGGGTTTGGTGGACAAAACCCTCTTCATAAGGGAAGTAAAAGGTGATATTCTCATTGTTCAAATTTATGTTGATGATATTATATTTGGTTCTACTAACTTGCAGCTAGTAGAAGACTTTAGGAACACCATGAGCCTAAAGTTCAGCATGAGCATGATTGGTGAGCTCAAGTACTTTCTAGGGCTTCAAGTCAACCAAATGGATGAAGGCATTGAGATTCACCAGCAGAAATACATCAAAGAGTTGCTTAAGAAGTATCAAATGGGAAACTCTAAACCTTGCCCTACTCCTCTCTCCACTACTACAAAACTGGACACAGATCTTATGGCTGAGAAGGTAGATGAAACTTTGTATCGAGGTATGATAGGTTCACTAATGTATTTGACTGCTTCACGTCCCGATATTGTTTTTGCTGTTAGTGTATGCGCTCGATCACAGTCAGACCCTCGCGCTTCTCACCTTGCTCATGTAAAGCGCATCTTCAGGTATTTAAAAGGGTCTGACGATCTTTGCCTTTGGTACTCCAAAGGGGGCGGTCTTTCTCTTGTTGGCTATACCGATGCAGATTATGCAGGTTACTTGGCTGATAGAAAAAGCACTAGTGGCATGGCACAGTTCCTTGGCCCCTGCTTAGTCTCCTGGGGATCCAAGAAACAAAACTGCATAGCGCTTTCAACGACTAAGGCTGAATACATAGCGGCAGCGCAATGTTGCGCTCAAGTGTTATGGATAAAGCAACAGCTCGTTGACTACGGTATTACTCTTGAAACTATATCTATATTTTGTGATAATACTAGCGCTATATGTGTTTCGAAGAATCCTGTCCATCATACAAGAACGAAGCACATTGACGTAAGACATCACTTTCTAAGAGACCATGTGGAGCGCAAGAATATTGAGCTTATTCACGTACCTTCAGAAGGGCAATTGGCAGATATCTTCACTAAGGCGCTTAATCGTCAGGTATTCTTAAACCTCAGGGTTCAGCTTGGCCTTATTCAACTCCATTAGCTTCGAGGCAATGGCCCTGTAAGTATTCCTCTACTTGACTAGAACTAGCGAGCTTAGTATCAACGTACGAACTATGGTCGCTTGCGCTTGATAGCTTTGAGTCTTCATGCTTTTGATTGATTATTGACATGAACTAGTATTGCACTTGTCTGACTTGTTTGGCTCGATTTGATATAATCATAATCCATGCATGCTCTTATTTGCCAAGACATGACAATGGTGATCATCTTCTACCCATATTATATGCCTAAGAAATGATCCATTGCATCGGTGTCCCTAGACTGACTAGATGTAACGCTTCTCTTGTCCTTTATTGAGCTCTACATAAGAGAAGTATTCATTTGGTGACATAAAGCCTCAATTACCTTACTACATGTATATGCACATACGTCCACATCAACTTGAGTGATTGAATGCTCTAATGTCCCCTATATGAAATGTGCATCTTCCTATTCATGAATTTCTTTACATTGTGGTTTGAAAAAAAAAAATTGAACTGGACATCACACTCTCATGTCTACTCATCTCAATCAGTGTTAGGCTTCTTCAGTGTTTGCTCCCAGTGATGTTTCGACATGCGCTTCAGTGTTAAGCGCAATTGGGTTCTTCAGTACATTGCGCTTTGTAGCGCGTCAAGGTGGATTTCCTTCGTGGTTGGGTTTGCTTAACAATTAAGCAATGCTTTTCTCATAATTAAAGTGCGCCGCTCGAGTGATGTAACAGCAATTTGCAGTGCAACGGTCGGATTTATAGCCGTTAGAGCTCTGCGCTGAGTTTTTATTGGACCGTTGGTATGTAACGGCTCTATTCTGTGATTGGCTTGTTGAAGCGGTTCCAAGTTGTTGTAAAGAGCTATAAATACGAGGTATTTGTCCTACACTCCTACCTTCCCATCTTTACTCCTTTACCTATACTCTCCTCTTCTACTCTTCCTTCTCCAATTTTCTTTGCAATTCACACCATGGACAAAATTCTGAGCGCTCTCTCGGAACTTGACCCCGACACCCGTGCCAAGTTTCAGTCCTTAGTCCAAGCCTCATCCTCCACACAGCCTGCATCTCCAACTAAAGCGGCCTCTCCTACACCACCACCACCTATAACCACCACTGCTCATAAATCCCCATCTCCTCCTATTGATCTTACTGGTACTGACGACCCATCTCCTCCCTCAAAAAGTCCTTCAAAAAGCCCCTCTAAGCCTAAATTCTCCCATGACCCTCCCGTTGACTTGGACTTACTTGCCCAAGATCTAGAGCTCGCTGGATACGATCCAGTTCAAGAGCTTGGAAGAATCCAGGCTGAGACTTCTCATACAACCCCGGCAAAAGGTAAAGGGCTTCTCTCAATAGATACCCCCTCTCGCCCATGTTCAAAGATAAGGCCTCCGGTGCATGCGCTTCAGTCTCCCAAAGAGCTTTTAGCTGCCATTCCCTCTGATTCAGACGCTGATGAAGAATTCCAGCTTCTGCCCAGATCAACCGCTCAATCACCTCTACCGTTTCAGTCTCAGAAACCAGATCGGCTGAGTGATACGCTTCGACGGAAAGGTAAAAAGCACAAAGCTGTTGCTCCTCCTCCTCCCGTCTCTGAGCATGAGTCTTCAGAAGGCTCCGAACATGAATCTCCTCCACCTGCTCCTAAACCAGTTGGGGCTTCTACACGCTCTAAGCGCACCAAGGTAACCAACTTGTCTGACTTTCCCTCCATTCCTCAGGGTGTACAGAAGCGCTCTCTTCTGTTTCCAGAAATTGTTACTCCAGATCTGCTAACTGGACTCCAAGACTCGTCCCATGTTGCCCGCTTCGCTACGTGGCTAAGCTTTCAGGGCTGGGATATGCTGGAAACTGAGCCAGCGCGTTGTAACAATGCCATGGTCTACCAGTTTTATGCTGCGTTGGAGTATCCACCACCAAACCCAGAGTACAGCTCAGTAACCTTCACTTGGAGAGGAAATTCGAAGGAGTGTTTTCGAGTAAAGGATCTGGCAAAGGCTATAGGGCTAACGGAGCAATCAAGCGGCTTTGGCAGATTGTACAAGAAGAATTCGCCGGCTGGAGCGACTGCGCTGAAGAAGACAGTTTTTGGCCCAAATGTGCCCAAGGGAGCGCTGACAGTTGATCTTCTTCGTCCCTCCAAGCGCCTCCTTCACCACTTCATCATCACCAACATCACGCCCCGCGACTATGATCGTGATAAGGTGACAATTGCTGACTGTTGCATTATGGCTGCCGTAATCTCAAACCAGGTAGTCAACACAGCTCAGCTTATGATGAGCCATTTGGTGTTGTGTCGTGCTGCCACTTCAGGACCTCTGCCCTTTCCTCACTTGATTTGTAAAATGCTCCGAGCGGATGGATTGTATGAACCTTCTCTCCCTGACTATGCCTGCTCTACTTTTCTCACCACATACGCTATTGTTGCCATACTTCTGCCCAAGAATGAGGAGAAACCCTACTCCAGCTAGCGCTCTGAGTTGAGCCCTCGCGCTCGGGTCTCCTCCAGCTCCGCTGATTTATCTGCTATAGTCGCTTCTATGGAAGCACATCAGGAGAGGGTAGAAAAGCGTCTCGGTGAGATGGTAGAAATTATGTCTTCAATGCTCAAGCTTTGTCCAAGAGAAGTTTAATGAAGAAAGGGATGGTAGCCCTTGAGTGGATGTGATGGTTGCGCTTCTAAAGCGCATTTACTGATTCTTTTTTTTTTTTCTCTCTGCTTTGTCTATGTGGTTTTTGAATTAGCTTGCTAGGACTCCAGCTTCTCTTGTAGCGGTTTGTACTTCAAATAACAATATAGTATGCTTTGATTTTTATATCTCTGAGAGCCTTACTAACCTGACTTTTCATTACTTCAACTGCTCATCTTTCTCTCTTAAGATGTGATTGACGTCTTAGCTAGCAAGCGCACTCTACTATCTTTCTTACCGTATGACTATGCTTTGAATTTTTCGATGATGTCAAAAGGGGGAAAAACACAGGTACATTCCTCTTTGATTAAGGGGGAAGTTTGAGATCGTGCTTGAATTCAGGGGGAATTGAAAACTGGTATGGATAAGTACCTTGGTAAGTCTTTTGACCCAATTTCGAATCTGAATACTTGATTAAATTGATATTTTTGCTTTCATATTGTTCACTTAAGAAAGTATTCATGAGCTTACCTGTTTACAGTTTGTCATCATCAAAAAGGGGGAAATTGTTAGTTGAGCTTTAATCATCTTGTTAAAGCTTAATCTATTTCTCTTTGTTTTGATGATAACAAACTAATATGTTTAATCTCTTAGTGTTTTTAAGCCTTCCAGGTCATTGACATATTTGTAAGGATGCGCTTAAGTAACTTAGAGATGCGCTTGACTGGTGACAGTCGCGCTTAACACCAAGCGGAGAAAGTAAGTTTCGCAAACGGTGTTTAATAAATCCATTCAAGACCAAGAAGTAAGAGTGATCGAGCTTCGAGGGCATAAGGATGCGCTTGAATGAAGTTGAAGAAAGTTGATCACGAGGTTCCACTGAAGCTTAGGGTGTGCCAGAGCGCAGGAGAACAAATCTGCACGCTACGAAGGCTGGTAAAGCGGGAGAGTGCAAGTTGCGTGCACCGGAAGGTGCGAGAAGAACTTTACACTCTTTGTGACGCCACTCCAGGGATCGCCAGCGTGGCAAGAGTTTGTTAGAGCTTAAAGCACACGGATTGCTTATGTGGCGTGGATCAACACATGGAGAACAAAACCAAATCACTCCAAGCCGTTGATTAATTCTGGTGAAGTGATCAAGGCACACGGATTGATGAGGTGGCATTTTATATAGTCTTTGTTTGTTACACGGTTAAGCTATAGGGTTAGCTTAAGACTTGTGTATAAATAGAGTACTATTTCATTCATTTCAAAGGTTGCAAACGTAGAGAATATAGGAAGCTAGAGAGAGCTTAAGAGATATTTCGTTTGTAATCAGAGAGTGTTGAGAGTGCCTTTGTTCTTCAAGAGCTGAACTGAGAGTATTGTAGAGAGAGTGCTTACGAGTGAGCTTCTTGTGTTGAAGCGAGAGATTGTAATCACTTCTTAATCAATACAAGTGTAGTGGTGAGTTTTATCCCGAGTCAGCTAGTGACTTAGGGTTCTCACCTTTTGAAATTCTTGTGTGTGCAAATATAGGTGCGCTTTAACATCTTAAAGCGCGCTTTATTGTCTGTCTAACCTATTCCGCACTTAAGGACTTTAGTAAATTCATTACTAACAGTTCAACACTGGTTAAGCGCAAGCCAAGCATTCAAAGCGCAATTGAATCCTTGTTAAGCGCAACTAAGGCTTAATGAACCTTAGTGACAAAGAACAATAGCTGATCAAAACACGTGTTTTCTACTTTGGTAACGTGTTATTTCCAACAATAATAATTTCCTAATGATTAAGCACAACAAACACTAATGATTCAAATCATAGGAAGCATTAAGCAAAAAGCACCAAGATATATATGTCAATTCTCTACACAATTTTCTAATTCGAACCGAATCTAAGAAATTTTGATACCTTCAAGTAAAAATACCTAGACAAACGAATCGATCTATCATAGCAATGAATTTCAATTTATATAACCTAATTAGCCAGATTAGGGCACAATGAAATTCAAACCCTAATCATGAAACTTAACAGAAAAGAAAACAATTACATAAGTTTAAGAGAAAGAGAAATTCACAAAATCATCACAATAAAAACTTCAAGGTCCAACTAAGCTTGGATGCTTAGTTCATGGAAAAATTCATCAAAAACATCATTACGTAAAAAGTCTGGATGGAGAACGTAGAACTAATCTCTCTCCAAAGAGAGGCTAACATAATTAAGAGTTCTAAAACTCTATATATATATTATCCCATAAAACCTAAACATAATAAAATAGAAATTCATAAATAAAGATATAAAATCTATCTACAATCGTAATAGAAAGATAAGAAGAAAGATTAAGCCGTTTCAGTTAGTCTAGAGATGGGTGGGCACCAATGGTCATCGGCAGGCACCAATGGTCATCGGCGGGCGCAAATGGTCATCAACGGGCGCCGATGGATGTTTCGTGGCCACCGAAGAGTCCTCTACCTGATTTTGACTGATTTAGCTTGTTTTGCACCTCCGATCTGCATGCCTTTGTCTTCACTCTTCCTAAGCTCCTCATTGACTCTAATAAGCTCCAAAGTAACTCAATTAAGGTATATAGAGTCGGACGATTGTTTGGACTAAATACGCCGTAAGAATGCCCATAAATGTAGTGAAATAGTGCTAAATCAATTCTTGTAGATGCATTGTAGACGTGCTTATCAGTAGTGTAGCGGAAGTACGGGTCAAATCCACAGCAGGTATAAGTACTTGATAATTATAATAAATGTCAATACCATGGTAGCCAATTACCAGAATGAAAGTCTTGTCAAGACAAGCACTCAATTGACGCAGGACAACAAAGGGATTTGGGACAGAATCAATCAACAAAGAAAAGAATAAAGGGGAAAAAGGTAAAAGAGAAGACCAAAGCTATGCAAGACTCAATAGACTTAATAAATAAATAGATCAATCCATTTCCAATAGACAAGTAGATCAAATAAATCCATCCAATGCCAAATATTGAAATCAAGTTTCTACTCCTATATGAAATTAACTAGCATTCTAACCGGATTCTACTAGTCTTGTCCTAATCATTTAACCACGGCGAATGTGAATAATTCAAACCAAAGGAGGAATTAATGAGAAGAACACTAGGATACATAAATATCAAGAGCCTCTATCCTATAGTTCAATTCTCTACATCCATGGTCCTAATCTCAACCCAAAATCAAGCAGAATGCTTGCTTCAAATAAATAGATTTCGATGACCGCTAATAATCTACCATAGCCTTATAAATAACTAATTCAATCCTAGGTGATCAATATAGAATCCAACTATAATTCAATCAACAATTCAGATCAATATGAAAAGAACACATCAATAGTTCAATAGGTAAGAGATAAAAAAATCTCACAAAATAATCAAATTGGAAACTACATAATCTAGCTAAGTGATGAATGCTTAGTCTATAGTAGTCTTCTTGCACAACAATGGAGAATAGGGAAGGGGGAAGGAGTCAGCCAAGAAAAAAGAATAGTAAAGAATTAAGAAACCCTAATTATAATTTCACTTAAATACTAATCCTAATGATGAAACTAATGCAAAGTATTAATGTTTTCTCGGCCAAATCTTGTAAAGGAACCATCGGCCCATTAAGGAAGAGATCACAAGCCCACTAAGGAGGTTCACTGGTGGGTGTCAGAGAGCTAGAGGCGGTCGGTGTCGTGACCATTTCAGCATCTACGATGTTTTAGAAAAAAAACACCATAACGCTTTATCCCGATCTCCGATTATGCTCATATTTTGAGGGTAGAAACTAGACTCCAGGATATAACAACTCAAAATAGATTCACTTCATTTGGAAATTAGAGATGAATGAAATAGCTATTTTAACCTAGTATAGTGTTTTACAACTCGCGTCCTTGACTCGGTCTTCAACTCCTCATCTTCGTTCTTGATCTTATCTTTAGCTCTTATAAGTCTTCAAAGCCTTGAAAGTCTTGTAAAACATTCGTAATCACTTGATATTGCACATTCCATGTAGAATCATCAATGTATCCGAATATGCACTAATTTAGCTCATAAATTACCAAAATACCATCTAATTCTTGTGTAATAGAGGCGTCGTAGACGTTGTTAGGTTATGGGAACTAGATCAATTTTAATTATAACAAACATCTTTATATACTAATGTCTACCTTGAGTATGTTATTGCAAGATTTCAATAGGACTTCGAGCAAATTATGGCATTGGAGAAAAGAAATTAACGAGCTTGACTTATGAAGATGAAGCGACTGAAGGGAGTCAAGTGAAAAGAAATACAAAGCGCTTAAAGCGGTTCACTAGGAGTTTGGGAACCGAGAACCAGAATCAAGGAAAACGAGTAACTAAGGTTCGAAATAATACAGAGGAAGACGCGCTTAAGAGAACCGAGTGCAAGATGAAGGGAACCGGGTGCGTACTCAAGGCTATAAGAGGAAAGATCTTCCTAGTTCCTATTAGGGGAAAGATAGAATCTGGACAAGATCTTCTAAATACGCAATCTAGGTTGTAAGAGCTACTTTGCCATTTTTCATTTTTTCTTTTGATTTAGGTTACTATTTAATTAGGTTAAATAGCTTTTAAAAGATTTATTTTCAGAAATTATGCCTTCGATATAAAATGTTTATTTTAACTATTTAGATTGTAGTTGTTGAACCGAGAGGTTATCTTTATTGTTTAGAGTTAGGCAATATCAACGAGAGTTTAGGTGATGAACTGAGAATTGTGTGTTCTTCTTGAAGTTGTAAACATCTAATAGAATAAAAAAATATCATTTTAGAAATCATTGCTTTCAAAGTGTTAACCTCTTCCTCACAAAAGAACTAATCTTTAGTTTGATTAAGTCCGAAAACATACGATTCACAATTGGTATCAGAGAAGCATCTGATTCCAGAAAGATGATGAAGACCAAAGAATTCAACCTGGGGATGCCCATGGACAAACCTCGTCAACTTCTCAAAAGGGATCTTGACTAATGGCTGGGAGTGCATACAACTTTCAGCCAAACCCAAGACTACCAGTGCTGGAACATAATCGAGCCTAGTGATGAAGTACTTTCAGAATTGAAGGAAAGGAATGATTTGGCAGCCTGAGAACTATGTCAAGATGGAGAAGAACTAAAAAGCTGGACAACTCATCCTTTGTGGCCTCACACGAACAGACATTGACAAAGTCATTAACATTACAACTGCTAAGGAGATGTGGAAAGCTATTATCTCTATTCATAGGGGTAGTGAAGAACAGAAGGACACCAGGAAGTTTACCCTTCAAAGGGAGTTCCATGCATTCAAGCAACTCCGTGGTAAAAGTGTGTCTACGTGCCAATCAGGTTCACAATCTTTGTGAACAAACTAAGCGCTCCAGGTGTAAAGATTAACACTTCAGATCAAACTCTAGCCGTCATCTATGTTATGAGTGACAAGTTGGAGCTCACCCAGATAATTGCAATAATGTCTCCTGATTTTAAGAAGCTCTCGGTGGTCGATATATTTGGAAAATTCTTCGATCAAGAGAATGATGATATAAGGAAGGGCTTAGCTACAAAAGAAGCCCCCGGACTATCCTTGAAGCTCACCAAGGTTCTAGAGAAAATGGACATCAATGATGATGATGAAGAAGAAGAGCACGATGACATGGAAGTTGCCCTCATGACAAAGATGGTAAAGAAATGGTTCAAGTAGAAAGTTGGACGTGGAGAACCATCATCATCTACAAAGGGAGATCTTAAACAATACACATGCTACAATTTCCAAGAAAAGGGGCATATTGCAAAGACATGCACTAATCCCATGGTCGAAGCATCTGAAAAGAAGGCCTTTTTCTCACCATGGGGAGAAGAAGACGATGAAGTGGATCTCCATGAAGGCTACCACGGTCACTGCCTTATGGCCGATACAGAGGCCCTTACTCCTGAGTTACAATCTTCTGACACCTTTTTGTCTCGACTAAAGTTGCTTGAAAGGAAAGAACTCATCAATAGATTCAAGGGCTTGTTAGAAGATAATGAAACTATAGAAACACAAATCAATGAATGTGAAGACAAAGTAAAAGACCTATGTAGTGAGAGTCTAGATTTATCAAACAGGTTAGGTGACAAGGAAAATGCCTTAGTAAAGTCTAGGGAACTTAGCTTAGTAACTAAGACTTGTGATTGATGCAGTGGTAAGCAACCTCAAGGGGGATATTGTAAGGATTTTTTCTGAAGGTAGAAAGCGTCTTAAGTATCATTTTTAACAAACTCACCTATATAATTGACTCTATCAATAACAACACGGTGAATCAAACAGTGTTTGTTATATCTAGAACTGGACTAGGATATGACACAGATAGCGATTATACTATGTGCTCTAGTGCCAATGAGAAGCTTACTAGAGACTAAACTGAAAAGGATGAGACCTTAGATAAAGCACTACAACCCTGTAGAAGCAAGAACGAATTTCCTCATGAAAAATTAAAGGCACTTGAAAAACTGTCAAAGGATAATAGATATTGGTTTCAGGGGGAAAAGGCTCACAAAATATATGTGAGTCAAGACCAAGGAAATGCAATAAATACTCTAGATCCTAAGCTTAAGGATAAGAAGCCCTTCCCACCTGGAAAGGGCAAGTACAGCTATGTCAAATATAATGAATGGTGCAGGTTCTGTGGTAATAATGGCCATCCTATACAGAACTACAAGAAGAAGCATGCTTTGGGTAACAATCCATACGAGTCACCCACTCACAACACCCATGAAGTGCTTGATTTGAATAACACATCATACCATGAGGATGTTTCTTTAACCAAATGTCAAAGCGCTTTAATAATCCTTCTCATAATGTCAACAAGTAAGCTAATCAACCCAGAGAAGTTGTGCTTTGATCGGTTCCAAAGGTTTGATTGTTTTATTGTATGTAACAATGAGCAACGAGAACAAATGGTATATTTATAGCGGCTACTCATGTCACGTGACCGGAGAGAAGAAACGATTACAAAATTTTCATAAATATGATGATGGGAGCGTATCTTTTGGTGATAAAAAAGCTAGAGAGATTACAGGACATAGAAAGGTGCATCTTAATGATAAAATAGAGATCCAAAATGGTGAATTTTGTGGAGATCCTTTGCTACAACATGCTAAGCATTGCTCAACTTTGTGATGAGGAACCAAACAAAGTCACTTTCACTACCTCAAAGTGCTTTGTGAGGAATACTGCAAATGAAGTCATTTTAAAGGGGAAGCGAGTCAATAGCACGTACATATTCAACCCGAGCTACATTCCTCATAGTCACTTGCCTTTCTATGATAGAAGATCAAATTTCTTTGTGGCATCAAAGACATGGCCATGTCAATCTACATCTTCTACATAAACTCCGCACAAAGGAACTGGTCCGTGGATTACCTCCTATCAAGATAGAGAATATGACACATTGTGCGAGTTGTGTGAAAACAAATTAAGTTAGAAGATCGTTCAAACCTAAGTCAAAGGTCACAACCAAGAAGCTCCTTGAGCTCCTTCACATGGACATATATGGACCAATGCATGTTCAAAGCCCTGGTGGAGCACGCTACATATTTTTGATCGTTGATGACTACTCTAGGTTCACATGGACACTTTTCCTGTGCTCAAAAGATCAAGTCTTCTCTCACTTAAATGAGCTCGTGTCCTTGATTGAGAATTCTTTATCCTTACAAGTGCGCTCTATCTGTTCAAACCATGGAGCTGAGTTTGAGAACAGCAAGATGCTTGGCTACTCTATTGAAAGAGGAATAATTCATAACTTCTCAGCCCCTAGAATTCCATAACAAAATGGGCTTGCTGAAAGCAAGAACGGAATTTTAGTAGAGATGGCGAGAGCAATGCTACTTGGTAGTGGATTTTCTTCTTCATCGTGGGATGAAGCAGTGAATACAGCTTGCTACATTGCCAACAGGGCTCTTTTACAACCTACGCTTGCTAAGACTCTATACGAGCTTATCAAAGGCTACCCTCCCAGCATCTCTCACTTCAAGATATTTGGGTGCAAGTGCTTTGCGCTCAACAATGGAAAGAACAATTTGGGAAAATTGGATGCAAGGAGTGATGAAGCCATATTCTTTGGCTATGTTCCAGCAAGTAAGGTGTACAAGGTGTTTAATCAAACAAGTAGAACGTATGAAGGGAGCATTAATGTAGTGTTCGACGAAGGAACTTTCATTTAACCTAAGTCTAACACTCTTGATCCATTACCAGAAGATGCTCTCTTAGAAGCACATTCAGAAATCCCTCAAGCCCCTCATCCCATAGCCTTAAATCCACTCGCCTCCATTTATCTCCTCAGTTCCCATAGGTTGTGATTCAGACAGTGACAGTGATGTGCCTTCTCATTACGACAAGATATCCATCACAGCTACTCCTTCTAGAAGCTTCCAGCAATGAAGTGCTCATCCCCTAGGGAACATGCTCACTCCCTTACACTCTGGAGTTCACTCTCGATCAAGAGCAGCTATTGAAGCCCCTCTAGAAGCAATCATTGAAGAACCCTAAAAGCGACTACTAAGACTAAGCTATGTGCCTTCAATGCCTTTGTCTCACTTACTGAGCCTAAGAACATCAAAGAAGCCATCCTTGATCTAGATTGGGTGGCTTTTATGCAAGAAGAGCTTCATGAGTTTGAGAGGAATAAAGTTTGGCGTGTAGTTCTCAAGCCCTCTAATCGTACCATCATTGGAACTCGCTGGGTCTTTAGAATCAATCTCTATGACTCAGATGATGTGGTAAGGAACAAAGCTTGTTTTGTTGCTCAAGGGTACAACCAACAAGAGGGGATCGACTATGATGATACCTATGCTCCATTCGCTCGCCTCAAGGCCATTCGTCTGTTCATAGCATTCGTCTCTCACAAGGGATTCAATCTATTTCAAATGGATGTAGAGACTGCCTTTCTCAATGGAAATCTCAATGAGGAGGTCTATGTCAAGCAGTCCCAAGGCTTTGAAGACCCAAAGCACCAAAAGCACGTTTACTTCCTAGACAAGGCACTGTATGGCTTAAAGCAAGCACCAAGGGCGTGGAAAGCAAGCACCAAGGGCGTGGTATGATTGTCTCTCTGAGTACCTTCTTGCAATCAACTACAAAAAGGGATGATCGAAAAAAATTTCTTCATTCAAGAACATAAGGCCGACATTCTCGTGGTTCAGGTATACATAGATGATATTATATTTGGTTCCACTAACTTGTTGCTTGTAGATAAATTTAAGAATATGGATGATTAGCAAGTTCAGCATGAGCATGATTGGGGAACTGAACTTCTTCTCGGCCTTCAAGTGGTGCAAAAGGCAGAAGGTATACAAATCCATCAACAAAAGTACTTAAGGGAGATAATCAAGAAGTTCAGCATGGAGAATAGTAAGCCCCTTCACACTCATGTGTCCACTAGAACTAAGCTTGATGCAAATCTAGATTGATCCAAGGCTAATGAGACCCTTTATCGAGGCATGGTTGGATCTTTGATGTACTTAACTGCCTCTAGACCTAGCAGTGTCTCTGCAATAAGCCTTTGTGCAATGTTTCAATCTGATCCAAGAGAGTCGCATGTCGCTGTCATCAAGCTTATCTTTTGCTACTTAAAAGGAACTGATAACTTATGTTTGAGGTACCCTAAACACTGTGATTTTACTCTTGTTGGATATACAGATGCTGACTATGCAGGTTACTTAGTTGATAGGAAGAGCACTTCAGGGATGGCTCAATTTCTAGGCCCTTGCCTTGTATCTTGGGGCTCTAGAAAAAAAACTCCATAGTCCTCTCTACCACTGAGGATGAATACATAGTTGTTGCTTCATGTTGTGCTCAACTCCTATGGCTCAAAGCAACAACTCAAGGACTTTGATATTTCCATGGGCTCTCTCAAAATAAGATGTGACAACACAACTGTTATCAATATCTCAAAGAACCATGTGCACCACTCTCAAACAAAGTACATTAACGTTTTTCATCACTTCCTTTGGAATCATGTGGATAAGAAAAACATGGAGCTTACTCATTGTAGAAATGAGGATCAAATAGCTGACATTTTTATCAAGGCCTTGAACAAGGAACCACTTGTCAACGTAAGACTACTCTTGGGATTGATCCCCTTTAATTAATCATCTTCCTCCTTGTAAGTTCCCTCTATCTTGACTCATGAATTCATGCTTCTTTTAAATTTGGGAACATAGGACTAATACGTGCGTGAACCTAACATGTACTCTTCGGGGTATTTGTCTCTCGCATGCTCCATGTGATGCTTATTCATAGACACTTCTTATCCCCTTCTAGGAATGTACTATTGCTTGTTGAAATTGACACCTTTGCATTCTCTTTATTTAAATCCTTGATATATAACCACGATGATTGCTTCTTAACCATATCAAAAATCCCCCCAAATACGATTCGTTTTTATAAGCTAGTCCTTTAGCCTGATTTTTGTGTTCCGTTCCCTATGACCATCAGTCTATAACTGGGAATATTCACTTAGATGACAAAGAGCCTTCCTAATTATGCTTAGCAGATGCTTCTTTAAAGAGCTATGAAGTCCCTTTGTGTGTTTAAATATATATAATTACTAAGCTAGTAAAAATACCCCGCTGAGAATGGGAACTGAGACACATCTCCTGATATGATGGGGACCAAGATTTATGAGTAAATAACAAGCGCATAATTTATGGGAACTGAACTTTGGGACCGGTAGATTTATAGGGACCAAGCGATTAAAACGGCTGCCTACTCCCTAGGGACTCATTACGGCCTAGTTTCCAACAACTACCTACACACTCCGATTTCCAAGGCGCTAAATCAGATCTGAAATGAACCGTTTCTCATTGGACCGTTGTATCAACCAGATAAATTCATGCTCGTCCAGATTCATTCAACCTTTCCCACCTTCTCTCTCAACAATTCATACTCTCTCTCACCTCTCATCTTCTCTCAATCAAGCACCTTTACAAACCAAAAATGGCTTACCCAATTAACATCTCTCCTAAACTTTGGTAGAAATTCCTAAATACCAGGCCTACCCTTGGGTTACTTGTAACCAAACCCCCCTAATCCTTATTAGTTAATCACACATAAGTTTTAAACGGATAACTAACTCCCTTGGGTTCGACCCTTACGTACCACTATATTCTATAAGGGTAGTTTGGTAATTATTGATAAGGCATACGACTTTAGCCTTAGTCAGGACTAGACATAAGATACGTCTGCTCCTAATTGTTGTAATCTTGTCTATCAATATAATCAGGGTTTCAAAAAAAATTCGAGAGAAAGGTAGTGGTCTTTCTCCTACACAACTAGTTGGTTGTCAAAGGTTCCCACTGTAAAGAACAATGTTCATTTGTGAGTTTCTTTATAATCTCCGCATCTAATCAACAAGCATTTCTTTCTTAGATTTACTTAGACACATCCGGTCTAACACAAGGCGAGTGTTGTTACGATGTCGGTGACTCGAATTTGTACTCTGGTTGAGATGGTGAAGGGAAAAGTGAGTACAAACTCGGGGCCAGAGAGGGTTGCGGCTAATTTACTGGAATTGGGATTTCTAGTGTTGAAATCGAAGGAGAGTCTTACTGAGGATAGGTATGAGGATGATGATCTTGATAGGAATCCTGATTTTCTTGATTTTAATTCTTTAATGGCCCCTCTGCAATTTATTGACCATGAGAACAAGGAATTCTTGGAATTTACTAAAGAGGATTCCAAAGTCAATAAGAGGAATGGAAATCTACTGTGTTTGGCGTGATTATAGGTGATCGTGTCCCTTTCAATGTGTTTGGGAAATTTGTTAAAGAATAATGGAATGTTCAATATCAAGAACAGAATGGGATTTGGGTGATGAGGTTCAATCTGTTTAAGATAAAGAGAAGATCAGGGCCACTAGATGTTGGTTTGTATGTGGGATCTGTCCACTAGTGCAGAAGGAGTAGACTGCAGGATTGAAGATGGACAGGTCTAGGTTTGATACTCTACCACTATGGGTAAAACTCCCTAATCTTGATCCAATTTTCTATTCCACACATATGCTAAGTAACAAAGGATGTATGGTGGGGAAAATTGTGTTTCTTGACCCGATAACTAGTAGATTTGAGAGAGACACTTATGTTATATTTCTTGTGGATGTGAGAATTGAAGAATCTAAAAGGAAACATGTGGTGGGAGAAGAGTTTTATGAGAAAAAATGTGCACAATGTGGTGTTTGATAGGATTCCTGGAAGGTGTTTCAAATACAATTGTTTTTCCCATCAACATGATTGGTGCCCAAAAAGAGAAGGTGTAAGGAGAAAGGCCATGGTAGTGGAAAAAAGATAGTGTGGCTGCCTAAAGATAGTCTTTCTGATTCTAATCAGGCATGAGAGAAGACTGATTTTGGAATTCCTAAAATTGATTGTACACAATGATGTTGATGGGGTGAATGTAGAAGAAAGAGCTAGGAATGAGTTTGTTAAGGGAGGGCAAAAAAAGGTTTGGTGAGAGAAATACTCAACACTGGTTTGATATGGGGTGCCGCTAAGATGAATGAGGTGATAATTAGTAATAAGTATGAGGTTTTAGGTAGCCAAAAGAAGGGTGGTAGCAACCCTAAAAGAGATGCTCATAGATAGACTCAACATTTGTGTCTAGTGCGTGGATGTAATTCTATGCGTAAGATAGAAGTTGTGAATATCAAGATTAGAAGGAGAAGTGTTATGGTAGTTGATAGATGTCGGTTTACCCGATCATTTATAGACAGATAAACCTTCCCTATGCAAAACAAAAGATCTTAAAATCTCAATTCCATTTATCCAAAACTAACCGAAAGGGTCGAACCACGAAGAGGAATAAAACTTATAATTAATTCCTGAATTGATCCTAGAGAAAGAATCGCAAGGGAAATGTATTCACAACTAGATCTACTTAAACCAGAACAAACAAACCAAAAGAGTAATAATTAGGACGAGAAAGACACCTAATTGGATACTATCCATTCCTAGTTGACAAGTTCGTTATTGTTATTCAATTCAATAGAAAACATGCAATGTGTTACTTCTTCTATATGAAACCAACTAACACCTCAAACAAAGCATAATAGTTCTTTCCAAATAATTAACCACGAAGAACGCTAGTGATTCAAATTACCAGAAGAATTGGACAAGAAGCATTAGGATATGGACATGAACGACTAACCCTATATATAAATTCTCTACACATCAAATCAGCACAAACAAATATTAATAAGGCATGCTTGATTTGAAGGTATAGAAAGTAGCAAATGCTACAATCTATCCTAGCAAAGGGATTCAATCAACACAAACCCCAGTTGAGCAAACTAGAAAATATGCAAATGAACCCTAATCAATTAATTCAAGAAAATAGATACCACAACTACATTAGATAAAGAGAAGAAAAACTCACAAATGTAAATCAACTAACAACATAAAGATCCAACTATGCATACATGTTCATCTCTAAAAAAACACAGAAAAACTCAAGGTCTAGAAAAAATAAAACTCTAGCTAGGATGGAAGAGAGAGAAGAGAAGAAGAAACCGTCACTTTTTTTTTCCTTTTATACCTAACCTATTTCCTAACATAACCCCACAAAAAATTTGTCTAAACCAGCCCAAAAAGATAATTAAAACAATTACAAACTGAATGCTCAGATGAATAACAACCTCGAATCGGCGGGCTCCGAAGTGACATAGGTGACCGCCGATAACCATGTGTCGTACTTCCACTATACACATGGCAACGGGTGCTGAAACACCAACGTGGGCACCGCCGCAAGTAGAACATCTTTGAATGTTCACTTTAACTTCAGGCTTCGGTCTCAATCGATTCTTGACTCCTTAAAGCCTTCTAGATACCTCCTAATCTAGTTGATCTTGCACAATTCATGTAACTCCATAAATGTAACCAAATGGGGATTAATATAGTTCAAATCTCACCAAAATACCGTCTAATTCTTGCACCATAGACGCGTTGTAGACGTGCCTATCAAACTACCCCACAGTTGGACTCGACGCTTCTTGAGTGGAATCATGCTACCACTCCATAGTTTTGTATAGCTCAACCGTACAAATTTGCATCAAACACCGTGATAGAACTAATCTAACCTAGAATACCCCATACCATCACCAAAAAAGCTCCACATCACCAAAATAGTCATATAAAACTCCACACCCCTACACTTCAACACAGCCATGTCCTAAATATGAAATATAGCTCCATAACCACAACTAAATGAACGGATCACAACTATCCTCCTTACATAAGCTCGAGATAAGAGTGATCTCGTAGATACTACACTTACCGCTCAAAGTAAAACTTACCCGAAAACACTCCTATACTCCGTACACTTATGTCTACGAGCCAGGACAAATCAAACATCCTAAAACACACACAAAAATTCACCCCAATTCATTTTTAGGTGCCCTTTCGGGTTTTCACCTAACACTCTCATAAAATTGCTCACCATCCTCACTATCACTCTTAATCTGAGTTTTGCTTGGCCTATTACCTGCGAGATTACCTGCTTATTGCCTAAGCCGTCGTTTCGTGTTTTCAACTCATCCCAGGATTTACTTTATGGCTTTTTTAATATTTATATTCTTTTATTTTTTTCAAAAATGATAGGACTACCTATTGGACTACCTTATTCTTCCCCCACACTTAAAGTATGCATTTTCCTCAATGTATGGATATAATAGATAAAGGGAGAGGTAAATATAACCAAGTGGTGTGGTAGAACGCTTGATGGGAGGAACTTAGAATTCCTCCTTGTCTTCTTATGTGGAAACTTGTGCTTGTAATGACTGTTGAAGGTGGATATGTACCCGCTAATAGTTATCGATAATGAAACAGGCTCGAGGGAGAATAGGAAAGTACATGGTGGTGATGGTGCTAACGTAACTCCGACCGAGTTGTGGAAACATGGAACTACTCTTCCTTGAGTAGTAGGGGATAATATTAATACTTTTCGGTCTTCGAGATGGTCGGTGGTGGGGAACCTCACAATCACTCAATACATACATCTCTACGCTCTTATTTTTCTTCAAGGAGTATTCTCTTTGAATTTTCAGTCTGACATCTCTTTATTTTTTGCCATCACTCCCTTGATTCTTTTAGCTCACAGAAACACTCGTCTTTACTCTCAATTTCTTTTCACTTTTTCTTTTGCTCTTAATGTTTTATGAAATTGCTCAAATCTTTTCCTCATAAAACCTCACATATTTGCCCGGTTTTCAAAAAGAAGTTCAAGACATTAGCAATTTATCCCTCGGGGTGTATGAAGACCGGAGGGTTCCTAAAGATTAGCAGTAGGTGTCGATATTAGCAATGAGCTATTGGCGACGGGGGTCGGTTGTGAACCTGCAAATTCCAAAAAAGAAACAGCAACCGGCGACGGGCTAGGGAACCCAGCGGTGGGTGCCGCCAATAATGAAAGCGAGAACTGGATGCAAAAATCAACCGGCGGCGGATGCCGAATGACAAAAGGTGGCCACCACTGAGGCCAAGTTTCAACCCTTCTTCCCATTCTCACTATGAAAGTCAACCAAGAGGACGAAATTGCAAATCTAATTACCTAGTAAAGAGAAAATAAAACTACCTATGTCGGGTTGCCTCCCAAAAAGCGCCTTGTTTAATGTCGTGGCTTGACATTATTCATGCTAAATGTGTCACATTGAGCTCCTCCAATTAAACTTCTTGGACTACATCTTTGGAGAACCCTTCAAAATACTTCTTCACTCGCTGCTCATTTACTTATAAAATTTTATGTGTCTCCTCATTATATAGATCAATGGCACCATGAGCATAGACCTTGGCAACGATGTATGGTCCCGTCCACCAGGATCTTAACTTTCCTAAAAAAATTGAGGCGAGACGAGAATAATTGGACCTTAACTCAAGATTTCATTGTCGACCTCAAAATTATCTTATCATACCATGCCTTAGTCTTTTCTTTGTAGTGCAAAGCATTATCATAGGCCTCAAGTTTGGCCTCCTCCAACTCACTTAATTGCAGTATTCTAAACTCTCTAGCCTAATCTAAGTGCATGTTGCACTTCCAGACATCCCAATATGCTCTATGTTCAAGTTGCACCAAGGGATGGCAAGCCTTACAAAACCCAGTTGATATGGACACATACCAATGAGTGTTTTATAAGCTGTCTCTACGCCCAAAGAGCATCATCTTACCTTAAGCTCTAGTCCTTAATGTTGGGAGAGACAGTCTTCTAAAAAATAGCCTTAATTTCTCTATCAGATACCCATCCCATTGATATGGGTTGATACGCCGTAAAAATTCACTGCGTTACATGATACTTCTTCAACAATGCAACGATCGTTCTGTTGCAAAAATGTGTTCCCATATCACTCACAATCGCCTTAGAAATCCAAAATCTAGAATACACACGACTTCAGGAAATCAGTCAACACATTAGCATTGTCAGTTCGCGTCACTTTAACTTCAACCCAGTTGGAGACGTAGTCCACCGCGAGCAAAATGTAGATATTACCTCTGGAACTAGGAAAATGACCCATAAAATCAATATCCCAAAATGTCTAAGATCTCGCAGAAAATCATGGGTGCTCATGACATTTCTTGCCTTTGGTTCATATTCTCGGCCATTTGGCACATGTCACAAGACTGACAACAATTATTCTCATCGCCAAACAGAGGTGGCCACCAAAAATCATGCGTTAAGAACTTTCCTAACCGTGCGCTTTGATCCAAATTGACCCCCACATGCACCATCGTGACAAAATTTGAGGATTGAGGAACTCAGTCCATCTAATGCACCAAATCACTACATGGTCAGCCTTAAGCTTCCACAAATATGGATCATCCCACATAAAATGTTTCCCCCAGTTAAGCAACCTATTTTTAGCAGCTTTGTTGTATGTGTATGTGTATGTGAACGTGTCTGTGGTGAGATAAATCACCAAATCAGGATACCACGGCTCAATGTGGTTAAGGCATAATAGACACCCGTAAGGAAAAGTGGTGTGGATATGTGTATGTGGGTTGTTCTCCTCATTGACAAGTCTACTAAGTTGGTCAGCGACAAGATTTTCAGCACCATTCTTTTCCTTGATCTCAATGTCAAATTCACTCAATAGGAGAATCCACCGAATTAGTCTAGGCTTGGAGTCTTTCTTCTCCATCAAATAACAGAGTGATGCATGGTCGGTATAATTAATCACCTTGTTACCTAGGAGGTACTTCCAAAACTTGTCCAGCGCAAAGACCACAACAAGAAATTCCTTCTTCGTTATCATGTATTTTCTCTAGGCTTCATTTAGAAAAGTAGAAGCACGCTGAATGACATGTGAGGTGTGTGCCTCCTTCTGGACTAGCACCGCACCCACTGTCTAGACACTAGCATCACACATTATCTCAAAGGGTTTGGTCTAATCAGGAGCTTAGATGATAGGTGCATTTGTGAGGCGATATTTCAAGTCATCTAAAGCCATCTTGCAAGCATCGTTAAACTCGTACCCAAGGTCTTTATTCAATAGCTCATACAAGGATGAGAAAATCTTAGAAAATTCCTTAATAAACCTGTGATAAAATCATTCATGGCCTAAGAAATAAAGCATTTCACGCACATTAGTAGGATAGGGAAAAGTTCAAATTACATCACCCTTTTCCCTATCGACCTCAATACCCTTTACAGAGACTTTATGACCCAAAACAACACCTTGATCAATCAAAAAATGACATATAATTTAAGCAATGGTTATTCTCAACAGAACTAGCAAGAACTAATTGCAAGTGATGAAGGCATGAATTAAAATCATCTCCATGTACAGTAAAATAATCCATGAACACCTCTATAAAATTTTCAATATATTAAGAGAAAATGCTAACCGTACAACACTGAAATGTACCTGGGGCATTATATATCCCAATTGGCATCAAACGGTAGGCAAATGTACCAAAAGGACATGTGAATGTCATATTGTCTTGATCCTCAGTAGAAATGGCTATTTGTAAATAATTGAATACCCTTCGGGAAAGCATGAAAAAAAAGGCTCGAATGGTACGATCCTTCCGTCACAAGGAAACAATAGTATGCTTTTCCTGCAATCATTTCCAGCATCTGAGCAATGAAGGAATAGGGGGAAGTTGTCCTTTATTGTTACCGCATTTAGTTTACGGCAACCAATCCAGACTCTATCACCATTAGGATTCTCCACTATATGTATTACATCCTTCTTCGGCACCACCTGTGTGGGACTAACCCATTTGTTATCAGAAAGAGGGTACATCATCCCCGCTTGCAGAAGTTTCAGTACCTTCTTCTTCACCAACTCCATCATAGGTGGGTTCATGCACCTTTGAGTCTTCCTCAATGGTTTCTCCTCACCTTCTAGAAGAACGCGGTGAGTAAAAGTAGTAGGGATAATTCCTTGGATATCAGCAATCGTCAAACAAATTGCGGACTTGTGTTTCTTTAGCACATTTCTTAAAATTTTCTCCTAATCTATTGTGTGTTTAATCGAAATGATAACTGGTAGAGTCTCATTTTCACCCAATAACACATTTCAAATGACTTGGCTTGGTTTTCAATTCAACCACAGGGGCATGCACAATAGATGGTAAAAGCTTTTCCCTCGGAAGGGTTAGTGGTTTGACATTCTTACCATTCAAATGGTACGGTGGTTGGTACTTAGTATCAATCTCAATTATCGACCCTTGCACGTTACCTAATAGAGAGAAATCTAGACTAGTGTCTATATCAATAAATTTCATTTCATCTAGTCTATGATTATAAAACACGTCCTGCACAAAAGGCTCTATCAGGTCTATGGCATTAGCAAATTGATCACTTGAATGATGTTTCATAGCCTCATAGATATTACAGTGAAACATATTTCCATCGAATTCCATGGTTAGAGCACTTGTAGAACATTTATCATAACACATGCAAATTTTCAAGAATGGTCTACCTACCAAAATAAGGACTGAACTCTTACCATGCTCCATAGTCAAAACATAAAAATTAGTAGGAAAAGTAAGTTCACCATCATTTACAAGCACATATTAAACTACTCCTAGTGGTTTCACATAAAAATGATCAGCAAGTTGTGCAGATATATGTGATTCAGTTAAAGGTCCTTAGTTTAAGTTCTTATAAAGAGAAGAAGGCATCATCCTAATCGACGCACCCAAATCATGCATAGATTTCCTAGTTTAGCCTCACCTATAGAAATAGGAATAGTGAACAAACCGGGGTCTCCACACTTTTTGGGCAGATGACTCTAGAATGCTGCTGAGACTTGTTTATTGACCTAAACCTTCTTCTTGTTGTTCTTCTTTCGTACCATGTTGTTGATGTATAATTGCTTCAAGAACATGGCATATTGTCGATGCTTTATTAGATCAAAGAGAGGGATATTGACTTCCACATTTTAGAAGATTTCAAAGATATCTTTACTCTCGTCTTTGGGCACCGGTTTCAGAGGGGCGGTCGCCGTCAAGACCATCATCTTGCTCTAATTCTGAATTTAATGATCAGCGGGTGTTGATATCATAGGGGAGGTTGCCTCTGTGCATGTGTTCATCTGTCTCAGAATTTAGGCTAGCACTGCTACTTGAGGGGTGGTCGTCGGGCGGTGTTTTATTTCGGTTGAGGTGGGTGACAGAGTTGTTTCATAGGTAACATTTGAGAGCAATTTTTTTCTAGTAACAGATATGGTGGGCGTCGCTGACAGATGGG
>NW_027369048.1:0-45465 GCF_046119375.1 Phyllobates terribilis | reverse complement strand
GTCCAGAAATGTTTGAAGCTACTGACTGGATGAAAGGAGCTGGCATCTCACTCTCTTTGAATCTTCTTTATCATGCTAGGATTAGCAGGAAAAAGCAAAAAAATTCAGAATTGCACCTTGCAATGTGGAAATATTACTGTTTGTGCATTTACAATATTCATTGATTTTTGCCATTGAAAAACATGTTTTTCATATACCAGAAATGTTTGAAGCTACTGACTGAATGAAAGGAGCTGGCATCTCACTCTCTTTGAATCTTCTTTATCATGCTAGGATTAGCAGGAAAAAGCAAAAAATTTCAGAATTGCACCCTTGCAATGTGGAGATATTACTGTTTGTGCATTTACAATATTCATTGATTTTTGCCATTGAAAAACGTTTTTCATATACCAGAAATGTTTGAAGCTACTGACTGAATGAAAGGAGCTGGCATCTCACTCTCTTTGAATCTTCTTTATCATGCTAGGATTAGCAGGAAAAAGCAAAAAATTTCAGAATTGCACCTTGCAATGTGGAGATATTACTGTTTGTGCATTTACAATATTCATTGATTTTTGCCATTGAAAATCGTCCAGAAATGTTTGAAGCTACTGACTGAATGAAAGGAGCTGGCATCTCACTCTCTTTGAATCTTCTTTATCATGCTAGGATTAGCAGGAAAAAGTAAAAAAATTCAGAATTGCACCTTGCAATGTGGAGATATTACTGTTTGTGCATTTACAATATTCATTGATTTTTGCCATTGAAAACATGTTTTTCATATACCAGAAATGTTTGAAGCTACTGACTGAATGAAAGGAGGCTGGCATCTCACTCTCTTTGAATCTTCTTTATCATGCTAGGATTAGCAGGAAAAAGCAAAAAATTTCAGAATTGCACCTTGCAATGTGGAGATATTACTGTTTGTGCATTTACAATATTCATTGATTTTTGCCATTGAAAAACATGTTTTTCATATACCAGAAATGTTTGAAGCTACTGACTGAATGAAAGGAGCTGGCATCTCACTCTCTTTGAATCTTCTTTATCCTGCTAGGATTAGCAGGAAAAAGCAAAAAATTTCAGAATTGCACCTTGCAATGTGGAGATATTACTGTTTGTGCATTTACAATATTCATTGATTTTTGCCATTGAAAAACGTCCAGAAATGTTTGAAGCTACTGACTGAATGAAAGGAGCTGGCATCTCACTCTCTTTGAATCTTCTTTATCATGCTAGGATTAGCAGGAAAAAGCAAAAAATTCAGAATTGCACCTTGCAATGTGGAGATATTACTGTTTGTGCATTTACAATATTCATTGATTTTTGCCATTGAAAAACGTTTTTCATATACCAGAAATGTTTGAAGCTACTGACTGAATGAAAGGAGCTGGCATCTCACTCTCTTTGAATCTTCTTTATCATGCTAGGATTAGCAGGAAAAAGCAAAAAATTTCAGAATTGCACCTTGCAATGTGGAGATATTACTGTTTGTGCATTTACAATATTCATTGATTTTTGCCATTGAAAAACGTTTTTCATATACCAGAAATGTTTGAAGCTACTGACTGAATGAAAGGAGCTGGCATCTCACTCTCTTTGAATCTTCTTTATCATGCTAGGATTAGCAGGAAAAAGCAAAAAATTTCAGAATTGCACCTTGCAATGTGGAGATATTACTGTTTGTGCATTTACAATATTCATTGATTTTTGCCATTGAAAAACATGTTTTTCATATACCAGAAATGTTTGAAGCTACTGACTGAATGAAAGGAGCTGGCATCTTACTCTCTTTGAATCTTCTTTATCCTGCTAGGATTAGCAGGAAAAAGCAAAAAATTTCAGAATTGCACCTTGCAATGTGGAGATATTACTGTTTGTGCATTTACAATATTCATTGATTTTTGCCATTGAAAAACGTCCAGAAATGTTTGAAGCTACTGACTGAATGAAAGGAGCTGGCATCTCACTCTCTTTGAATCTTCTTTATCATGCTAGGATTAGCAGGAAAAAGCAAAAAATTTCAGAATTGCACCTTGCAATGTGGAGATATTACTGTTTGTGCATTTACAATATTCATTGATTTTTGCCATTGAAAAACGTTTTTCTCATACCAGAAATGTTTGAAGCTACTGACTGAATGAAAGGAGCTGGCATCTCACTCTCTTTGAATCTTCTTTATCATGCTAGGATTAGCAGGAAAAAGCAAAAAATTTCAGAATTGCACCTTGCAATGTGGAGATATTACTGTTTGTGCATTTACAATATTCATTGATTTTTGCCATTGAAAAACATGTTTTTCATATACCAGAAATGTTTGAAGCTACTGACTGAATGAAAGGAGCTGGCATCTCACTCTCTTTGAATCTTCTTTATCATGCTAGGATTAGCAGGAAAAAGCAAAAAATTTCAGAATTGCACCTTGCAATGTGGAGATATTACTGTTTGTGCATTTACAATATTCATTGATTTTTGCCATTGAAAAACATGTTTTTCATATACCAGAAATGTTTGAAGCTACTGACTGAATGAAAGGAGCTGGCATCTCACTCTCTTTGAATCTTCTTTATCCTGCTAGGATTAGCAGGAAAAAGCAAAAAATTTCAGAATTGCACCTTGCAATGTGGAGATATTACTGTTTGTGCATTTACAATATTCATTGATTTTTGCCATTGAAAAACGTCCAGAAATGTTTGAAGCTACTGACTGAATGAAAGGAGCTGGCATCTCACTCTCTTTGAATCTTCTTTATCATGCTAGGATTAGCAGGAAAAAGCAAAAAATTCAGAATTGCACCTTGCAATGTGGAGATATTACTGTTTGTGCATTTACAATATTCATTGATTTTTGCCATTGAAAAACATGTTTTTCATATACCAGAAATGTTTGAAGCTACTGACTGAATGAAAGGAGCTGGCATCTCACTCTCTTTGAATCTTCTTTATCATGCTAGGATTAGCAGGAAAAAGCAAAAAATTTCAGAATTGCACCTTGCAATGTGGAGATATTACTGTTTGTGCATTTACAATATTCATTGATTTTTGCCATTGAAAAACATGTTTTTCATATACCAGAAATGTTTGAAGCTACTGACTGAATGAAAGGAGCTGGCATCTCACTCTCTTTGAATCTTCTTTATCCTGCTAGGATTAGCAGGAAAAAGCAAAAAATTTCAGAATTGCACCTTGCAATGTGGAGATATTACTGTTCGTGCATTTACAATATTCATTGATTTTTGCCATTGAAAAACTGTTTACCAGAAATGTTTGAAGCTACTGACTGAATGAAAGGAGCTGGCATCTCACTCTCTTTGAATCTTCTTTATCATGCTAGGATTAGCAGGAAAAAGCAAAAAATTTCAGAATTGCACCTTGCAATGTGGAGATATTACTGTTTGTGCATTTACAATATTCATTGATTTTTGCCATTGAAAAACGTCCAGAAATGTTTGAAGCTACTGACTGAATGAAAGGAGCTGGCATCTCACTCTCTTTGAATCTTCTTTATCATGCTAGGATTAGCAAGAAAAAGCAAAAAATTTCAGAATTGCACCTTGCAATGTGGAGATATTACTGTTTGTGCATTTACAATATTCATTGATTTTTGCCATTGAAAAACATCATGTTATTCATATACCAGAAATGTTTGAAGCTACTGACTGAATGAAAGGAGCTGGCATCTCACTCTCTTTGAATCTTCTTTATCATGCTAGGATTAACAGGAAAAAGCAAAAAATTTCAGAATTGCACCTTGCAATGTGGAGATATTACTGTTTGTGCATTTACAATATTCATTGATTTTTGCCATTGAAAAACGTACCAGAAATGTTTGAAGCTACTGACTGGATGAAAGGAGCTGGCATCTCACTCTCTTTGAATCTTCTTTATCATGCTAGGATTAGCAGGAAAAAGCAAAAAAAATTCAGAATTGCACCTTGCAATGTGGAAATATTACTGTTTGTGCATTTACAATATTCATTGATTTTTGCCATTGAAAAACATGTTTTTCATATACCAGAAATGTTTGAAGCTACTGACTGAATGAAAGGAGCTGGCATCTCACTCTCTTTGAATCTTCTTTATCATGCTAGGATTAGCAGGAAAAAGCAAAAAATTTCAGAATTGCACCTTGCAATGTGGAGATATTACTGTTTGTGCATTTACAATATTCATTGATTTTTGCCATTGAAAAACGTTTTTCATATACCAGAAATGTTTGAAGCTACTGACTGAATGAAAGGAGCTGGCATCTCACTCTCTTTGAATCTTCTTTATCATGCTAGGATTAGCAGGAAAAAGCAAAAAATTTCAGAATTGCACCTTGCAATGTGGAGATATTACTGTTTGTGCATTTACAATATTCATTGATTTTTGCCATTGAAAAACATGTTTTTCATATACCAGAAATGTTTGAAGCTACTGACTGAATGAAAGGAGCTGGCATCTCACTCTCTTTGAATCTTCTTTATCATGCTAGGATTAGCAGGAAAAAGCAAAAAATTTCAGAATTGCACCTTGCAATGTGGAGATATTACTGTTTGTGCATTTACAATATTCATTGATTTTTGCCATTGAAAAACATGTTTTTCATATACCAGAAATGTTTGAAGCTACTGACTGAATGAAAGGAGCTGGCATCTTACTCTCTTTGAATCTTCTTTATCCTGCTAGGATTAGCAGGAAAAAGCAAAAAATTTCAGAATTGCACCTTGCAATGTGGAGATATTATTGTTTGTGCATTTACAATATTCATTGATTTTTGCCATTGAAAAACGTCCAGAAATGTTTGAAGCTACTGACTGAATGAAAGGAGCTGGCATCTCACTCTCTTTGAATCTTCTTTATCATGCTAGGATTAGCAGGAAAAAGCAAAAAATTTCAGAATTGCACCTTGCAATGTGGAGATATTACTGTTTGTGCATTTAGAATATTCATTGATTTTTGCCATTGAAAAACATGTTTTTCATATACCAGAAATGTTTGAAGCTACTGACTGAATGAAAGGAGCTGGCATCTCACTCTCTTTGAATCTTTATCCTGCTAGGATTAGCAGGAAAAAGCAAAAAATTTCAGAATTGCACCTTGCAATGTGGAGATATTACTGTTTGTGCATTTACAATATTCATTGATTTTTGCCATTGAAAAACGTCCAGAAATGTTTGAAGCTACTGACTGAATGAAAGGAGCTGGCATCTCACTCTCTTTGAATCTTCTTTATCATGCTAGGATTAGCAGGAAAAAGCAAAAAAATTCAGAATTGCACCTTGCAATGTGGAGATATTACTGTTTGTGCATTTACAATATTCATTGATTTTTGCCATTGAAAAACGTTTTTCATATACCAGAAATGTTTGAAGCTACTGACTGAATGAAAGGAGCTGGCATCTCACTCTCTTTGAATCTTCTTTATCATGCTAGGATTAGCAGGAAAAAGTAAAAAAATTCAGAATTGCACCTTGCAATGTGGAGATATTACTGTTTGTGCATTTACAATATTCATTGATTTTTGCCATTGAAAAACATGTTTTTCATATACCAGAAATGTTTGAAGCTACTGACTGAATGAAAGGAGGTGGCATCTCACTCTCTTTGAATCTTCTTTATCATGCTAGGATTAGCAGGAAAAAGCAAAAAATTTCAGAATTGCACCTTGCAATGTGGAGATATTACTGTTTGTGCATTTACAATATTCATTGATTTTTGCCATTGAAAAACATGTTTTTCATATACCAGAAATGTTTGAAGCTACTGCCTGAATGAAAGGAGCTGGCATCTCACTCTCTTTGAATCTTCTTTATCCTGCTAGGATTAGCAGGAAAAAGCAAAAAATTTCAGAATTGCACCTTGCAATGTGGAGATATTACTGTTTGTGCATTTACAATATTCATTGATTTTTGCCATTGAAAAACGTCCAGAAATGTTTGAAGCTACTGACTGAATGAAAGGAGCTGGCATCTCACTCTCTTTGAATCTTCTTTATCATGCTAGGATTAGCAGGAAAAAGCAAAAAAATTCAGAATTGCACCTTGCAATGTGGAGATATTACTGTTTGTGCATTTACAATATTCATTGATTTTTGCCATTGAAAAACGTTTTTCATATACCAGAAATGTTTGAAGCTACTGACTGAATGAAAGGAGCTGGCATCTCACTCTCTTTGAATCTTCTTTATCATGCTAGGATTAGCAGGAAAAAGCAAAAAATTTCAGAATTGCACCTTGCAATGTGGAGATATTACTGTTTGTGCATTTACAATATTCATTGATTTTTGCCATTGAAAAACATGTTTTTCATATACCAGAAATGTTTGAAGCTACTGACTGAATGAAAGGAGCTGGCATCTCACTCTCTTTGAATCTTCTTTATCATGCTAGGATTAGCAGGAAAAAGCAAAAAATTTCAGAATTGCACCTTGCAATGTGGAGATATTACTGTTTGTGCATTTACAATATTCATTGATTTTTGCCATTGAAAAACATGTTTTTCATATACCAGAAATGTTTGAAGCTACTGACTGAATGAAAGGAGCTGGCATCTCACTCTCTTTGAATCTTCTTTATCCTGCTAGGATTAGCAGGAAAAAGCAAAAAATTTCAGAATTGCACCTTGCAATGTGGAGATATTACTGTTTGTGCATTTACAATATTCATTGATTTTTGCCATTGAAAAACGTCCAGAAATGTTTGAAGCTACTGACTGGATGAAAGGAGCTGGCATCTCACTCTCTTTGAATCTTCTTTATCATGCTAGGATTAGCAGGAAAAAGCAAAAAAATTCAGAATTGCACCTTGCAATGTGGAAATATTACTGTTTGTGCATTTACAATATTCATTGATTTTTGCCATTGAAAAACATGTTTTTCATATACCAGAAATGTTTGAAGCTACTGACTGAATGAAAGGAGCTGGCATCTCACTCTCTTTGAATCTTCTTTATCATGCTAGGATTAGCAGGAAAAAGCAAAAAATTTCAGAATTGCACCTTGCAATGTGGAGATATTACTGTTTGTGCATTTACAATATTCATTGATTTTTGCCATTGAAAAACGTTTTTCATATACCAGAAATGTTTGAAGCTACTGACTGAATGAAAGGAGCTGGCATCTCACTCTCTTTGAATCTTCTTTATCATGCTGGGATTAGCAGGAAAAAGCAAAAAATTTCAGAATTGCACCTTGCAATGTGGAGATATTACTGTTTGTGCATTTACAATATTCATTGATTTTTGCCATTGAAAAACGTCCAGAAATGTTTGAAGCTACTGACTGAATGAAAGGAGCTGGCATCTCACTCTCTTTGAATCTTCTTTATCATGCTAGGATTAGCAGGAAAAAGTAAAAAAATTCAGAATTGCACCTTGCAATGTGGAGATATTACTGTTTGTGCATTTACAATATTCATTGATTTTTGCCATTGAAAAACATGTTTTTCATATACCAGAAATGTTTGAAGCTACTGACTGAATGAAAGGAGGTGGCATCTCACTCTCTTTGAATCTTCTTTATCATGCTAGGATTAGCAGGAAAAAGCAAAAAATTTCAGAATTGCACCTTGCAATGTGGAGATATTACTGTTTGTGCATTTACAATATTCATTGATTTTTGCCATTGAAAAACATGTTTTTCATATACCAGAAATGTTTGAAGCTACTGCCTGAATGAAAGGAGCTGGCATCTCACTCTCTTTGAATCTTCTTTATCCTGCTAGGATTAGCAGGAAAAAGCAAAAAATTTCAGAATTGCACCTTGCAATGTGGAGATATTACTGTTTGTGCATTTACAATATTCATTGATTTTTGCCATTGAAAAACGTCCAGAAATGTTTGAAGCTACTGACTGAATGAAAGGAGCTGGCATCTCACTCTCTTTGAATCTTCTTTATCATGCTAGGATTAGCAGGAAAAAGCAAAAAAATTCAGAATTGCACCTTGCAATGTGGAGATATTACTGTTTGTGCATTTACAATATTCATTGATTTTTGCCATTGAAAAACGTTTTTCATATACCAGAAATGTTTGAAGCTACTGACTGAATGAAAGGAGCTGGCATCTCACTCTCTTTGAATATTCTTTATCATGCTAGGATTAGCAGGAAAAAGCAAAAAATTTCAGAATTGCACCTTGCAATGTGGAGATATTACTGTTTGTGCATTTACAATATTCATTGATTTTTGCCATTGAAAAACGTTTTTCATATACCAGAAATGTTTGAAGCTACTGACTGAATGAAAGGAGCTGGCATCTCACTCTCTTTGAATCTTCTTTATCATGCTAGGATTAGCAGGAAAAAGCAAAAAATTTCAGAATTGCACCTTGCAATGTGGAGATATTACTGTTTGTGCATTTACAATATTCATTGATTTTTGCCATTGAAAAACATGTTTTTCATATACCAGAAATGTTTGAAGCTACTGACTGAATGAAAGGAGCTGGCATCTTACTCTCTTTGAATCTTCTTTATCCTGCTAGGATTAGCAGGAAAAAGCAAAAAATTTCAGAATTGCACCTTGCAATGTGGAGATATTACTGTTTGTGCATTTACAATATTCATTGATTTTTGCCATTGAAAAACGTCCAGAAATGTTTGAAGCTACTGACTGAATGAAAGGAGCTGGCATCTCACTCTCTTTGAATCTTCTTTATCATGCTAGGATTAGCAGGAAAAAGCAAAAAATTTCAGAATTGCACCTTGCAATGTGGAGATATTACTGTTTGTGCATTTACAATATTCATTGATTTTTGCCATTGAAAAACGTCCAGAAATGTTTGAAGCTACTGACTGAATGAAAGGAGCTGGCATCTCACTCTCTTTGAATCTTCTTTATCATGCTAGGATTAGCAGGAAAAAGCAAAAAATTTCAGAATTGCACCTTGCAATGTGGAGATATTACTGTTTGTGCATTTACAATATTCATTGATTTTTGCCATTGAAAAACATGTTTTTCATATACCAGAAATGTTTGAAGCTACTGACTGAATGAAAGGAGCTGGCATCTCACTCTCTTTGAATCTTCTTTATCATGCTAGGATTAGCAGGAAAAAGCAAAAAATTTCAGAATTGCACCTTGCAATGTGGAGATATTACTGTTTGTGCATTTACAATATTCATTGATTTTTGCCATTGAAAAACATGTTTTTCATATACCAGAAATGTTTGAAGCTACTGACTGAATGAAAGGAGCTGGCATCTCACTCTCTTTGAATCTTCTTTATCCTGCTAGGATTAGCAGGAAAAAGCAAAAAATTTCAGAATTGCACCTTGCAATGTGGAGATATTACTGTTTGTGCATTTACAATATTCATTGATTTTTGCCATTGAAAAACGTCCAGAAATGTTTGAAGCTACTGACTGAATGAAAGGAGCTGGCATCTCACTCTCTTTGAATCTTCTTTATCATGCTAGGATTAGCAGGAAAAAGCAAAAAAATTCAGAATTGCACCTTGCAATGTGGAGATATTACTGTTTGTGCATTTACAATATTCTTTGATTTTTGCCATTGAAAAACATGTTTTTCATATACCAGAAATGTTTGAAGCTACTGACTGAATGAAAGGAGCTGGCATCTCACTCTCTTTGAATCTTCTTTATCATGCTAGGATTAGCAGGAAAAAGCAAAAAATTTCAGAATTGCACCTTGCAATGTGGAGATATTACTGTTTGTGCATTTACAATATTCATTGATTTTTGCCATTGAAAAACATGTTTTTCATATACCAGAAATGTTTGAAGCTACTGACTGAATGAAAGGAGCTGGCATCTCACTCTCTTTGAATCTTCTTTATCCTGCTAGGATTAGCAGGAAAAAGCAAAAAATTTCAGAATTGCACCTTGCAATGTGGAGATATTACTGTTCGTGCATTTACAATATTCATTGATTTTTGCCATTGAAAAACGTCCAGAAATGTTTGAAGCTACTGACTGAATGAAAGGAGCTGGCATCTCACTCTCTTTGAATCTTCTTTATCATGCTAGGATTAGCAGGAAAAAGCAAAAAATTTCAGAATTGCACCTTGCAATGTGGAGATATTACTGTTTGTGCATTTACAATATTCATTGATTTTTGCCATTGAAAAACGTCCAGAAATGTTTGAAGCTACTGACTGAATGAAAGGAGCTGGCATCTCACTCTCTTTGAATCTTCTTTATCATGCTAGGATTAGCAAGAAAAAGCAAAAAATTTCAGAATTGCACCTTGCAATGTGGAGATATTACTGTTTGTGCATTTACAATATTCATTGATTTTTGCCATTGAAAAACATCATGTTATTCATATACCAGAAATGTTTGAAGCTACTGACTGAATGAAAGGAGCTGGCATCTCACTCTCTTTGAATCTTCTTTATCATGCTAGGATTAACAGGAAAAAGCAAAAAATTTCAGAATTGCACCTTGCAATGTGGAGATATTACTGTTTGTGCATTTACAATATTCATTGATTTTTGCCATTGAAAAACGTCCAGAAATGTTTGAAGCTACTGACTGGATGAAAGGAGCTGGCATCTCACTCTCTTTGAATCTTCTTTATCATGCTAGGATTAGCAGGAAAAAGCAAAAAAAATTCAGAATTGCACCTTGCAATGTGGAAATATTACTGTTTGTGCATTTACAATATTCATTGATTTTTGCCATTGAAAAACATGTTTTTCATATACCAGAAATGTTTGAAGCTACTGACTGAATGAAAGGAGCTGGCATCTCACTCTCTTTGAATCTTCTTTATCATGCTAGGATTAGCAGGAAAAAGCAAAAAATTTCAGAATTGCACCTTGCAATGTGGAGATATTACTGTTTGTGCATTTACAATATTCATTGATTTTTGCCATTGAAAAACGTTTTTCATATACCAGAAATGTTTGAAGCTACTGACTGAATGAAAGGAGCTGGCATCTCACTCTCTTTGAATCTTCTTTATCATGCTAGGATTAGCAGGAAAAAGCAAAAAATTTCAGAATTGCACCTTGCAATGTGGAGACATTACTGTTTGTGCATTTACAATATTCATTGATTTTTGCCATTGAAAAACATGTTTTTCATATACCAGAAATGTTTGAAGCTACTGACTGAATGAAAGGAGCTGGCATCTCACTCTCTTTGAATCTTCTTTATCATGCTAGGATTAGCAGGAAAAAGCAAAAAATTTCAGAATTGCACCTTGCAATGTGGAGATATTACTGTTTGTGCATTTACAATATTCATTGATTTTTGCCATTGAAAAACATGTTTTTCATATACCAGAAATGTTTGAAGCTACTGACTGAATGAAAGGAGCTGGCATCTTACTCTCTTTGAATCTTCTTTATCCTGCTAGGATTAGCAGGAAAAAGCAAAAAATTTCAGAATTGCACCTTGCAATGTGGAGATATTATTGTTTGTGCATTTACAATATTCATTGATTTTTGCCATTGAAAAACGTCCAGAAATGTTTGAAGCTACTGACTGAATGAAAGGAGCTGGCATCTCACTCTCTTTGAATCTTCTTTATCATGCTAGGATTAGCAGGAAAAAGCAAAAAATTTCAGAATTGCACCTTGCAATGTGGAGATATTACTGTTTGTGCATTTAGAATATTCATTGATTTTTGCCATTGAAAAACATGTTTTTCATATACCAGAAATGTTTGAAGCTACTGACTGAATGAAAGGAGCTGGCATCTCACTCTCTTTGAATCTTTATCCTGCTAGGATTAGCAGGAAAAAGCAAAAAATTTCAGAATTGCACCTTGCAATGTGGAGATATTACTGTTTGTGCATTTACAATATTCATTGATTTTTGCCATTGAAAAACGTCCAGAAATGTTTGAAGCTACTGACTGAATGAAAGGAGCTGGCATCTCACTCTCTTTGAATCTTCTTTATCATGCTAGGATTAGCAGGAAAAAGCAAAAAAATTCAGAATTGCACCTTGCAATGTGGAGATATTACTGTTTGTGCATTTACAATATTCATTGATTTTTGCCATTGAAAAACGTTTTTCATATACCAGAAATGTTTGAAGCTACTGACTGAATGAAAGGAGCTGGCATCTCACTCTCTTTGAATCTTCTTTATCATGCTAGGATTAGCAGGAAAAAGCAAAAAATTTCAGAATTGCACCTTGCAATGTGGAGATATTACTGTTTGTGCATTTACAATATTCATTGATTTTTGCCATTGAAAAACATGTTTTTCATATACCAGAAATGTTTGAAGCTACTGACTGAATGAAAGGAGCTGGCATCTCACTCTCTTTGAATCTTCTTTATCCTGCTAGGATTAGCAGGAAAAAGCAAAAAATTTCAGAATTGCACCTTGCAATGTGGAGATATTACTGTTTGTGCATTTACAATATTCATTGATTTTTGCCATTGAAAAACGTCCAGAAATGTTTGAAGCTACTGACTGAATGAAAGGAGCTGGCATCTCACTCTCTTTGAATCTTCTTTATCATGCTAGGATTAGCAGGAAAAAGCAAAAAAATTCAGAATTGCACCTTGCAATGTGGAGATATTACTGTTTGTGCATTTACATTATTCATTGATTTTTGCCATTGAAAAACGTTTTTCATATACCAGAAATGTTTGAAGCTACTGACTGAATGAAAGGAGCTGGCATCTCACTCTCTTTGAATCTTCTTTATCATGCTAGGATTAGCAGGAAAAAGCAAAAAATTTCAGAATTGCACCTTGCAATGTGGAGATATTACTGTTTGTGCATTTACAATATTCATTGATTTTTGCCATTGAAAAACATGTTTTTCATATACCAGAAATGTTTGAAGCTACTGACTGAATGAAAGGAGCTGGCATCTCACTCTCTTTGAATCTTCTTTATCATGCTAGGATTAGCAGGAAAAAGCAAAAAATTTCAGAATTGCACCTTGCAATGTGGAGATATTACTGTTTGTGCATTTACAATATTCATTGATTTTTGCCATTGAAAAACATGTTTTTCATATACCAGAAATGTTTGAAGCTACTGACTGAATGAAAGGAGCTGGCATCTCACTCTCTTTGAATCTTCTTTATCCTGCTAGGATTAGCAGGAAAAATCAAAAAATTTCAGAATTGCACCTTGCAATGTGGAGATATTACTGTTTGTGCATTTACAATATTCATTGATTTTTGCCATTGAAAAACGTCCAGAAATGTTTGAAGCTACTGACTGAATGAAAGGAGCTGGCATCTCACTCTCTTTGAATCTTCTTTATCATGCTAGGATTAGCAGGAAAAAGCAAAAAAATTCAGAATTGCACCTTGCAATGTGGAGATATTACTGTTTGTGCATTTACATTATTCATTGATTTTTGCCATTGAAAAACGTTTTTCATATACCAGAAATGTTTGAAGCTACTGACTGAATGAAAGGAGCTGGCATCTCACTCTCTTTGAATCTTCTTTATCATGCTAGGATTAGCAGGAAAAAGCAAAAAATTTCAGAATTGCACCTTGCAATGTGGAGATATTACTGTTTGTGCATTTACAATATTCATTGATTTTTGCCATTGAAAAACATGTTTTTCATATACCAGAAATGTTTGAAGCTACTGACTGAATGAAAGGAGCTGGCATCTCACTCTCTTTGAATCTTCTTTATCATGCTAGGATTAGCAGGAAAAAGCAAAAAATTTCAGAATTGCACCTTGCAATGTGGAGATATTACTGTTTGTGCATTTACAATATTCATTGATTTTTGCCATTGAAAAACATGTTTTTCATATACCAGAAATGTTTGAAGCTACTGACTGAATGAAAGGAGCTGGCATCTTACTCTCTTTGAATCTTCTTTATCCTGCTAGGATTAGCAGGAAAAAGCAAAAAATTTCAGAATTGCACCTTGCAATGTGGAGATATTACTGTTTGTGCATTTACAATATTCATTGATTTTTGCCATTGAAAAACGTCCAGAAATGTTTGAAGCTACTGACTCGATGAAAGGAGCTGGCATCTCACTCTCTTTGAATCTTCTTTATCATGCTAGGATTAGCAGGAAAAAGCAAAAAAATTCAGAATTGCACCTTGCAATGTGGAAATATTACTGTTTGTGCATTTACAATATTCATTGATTTTTGCCATTGAAAAACATGTTTTTCATATACCAGAAATGTTTGAAGCTACTGACTGAATGAAAGGAGCTGGCATCTCACTCTCTTTGAATCTTCTTTATCATGCTAGGATTAGCAGGAAAAAGCAAAAAATTTCAGAATTGCACCTTGCAATGTGGAGATATTACTGTTTGTGCATTTACAATATTCATTGATTTTTGCCATTGAAAAACGTTTTTCATATACCAGAAATGTTTGAAGCTACTGACTGAATGAAAGGAGCTGGCATCTCACTCTCTTTGAATCTTCTTTATCATGCTAGGATTAGCAGGAAAAAGCAAAAAATTTCAGAATTGCACCTTGCAATGTGGAGATATTACTGTTTGTGCATTTACAATATTCATTGATTTTTGCCATTGAAAAACGTCCAGAAATGTTTGAAGCTACTGACTGAATGAAAGGAGCTGGCATCTCACTCTCTTTGAATCTTCTTTATCATGCTAGGATTAGCAGGAAAAAGTAAAAAAATTCAGAATTGCACCTTGCAATGTGGAGATATTACTGTTTGTGCATTTACAATATTCATTGATTTTTGCCATTGAAAAACATGTTTTTCATATACCAGAAATGTTTGAAGCTACTGACTGAATGAAAGGAGGTGGCATCTCACTCTCTTTGAATCTTCTTTATCATGCTAGGATTAGCAGGAAAAAGCAAAAAATTTCAGAATTGCACCTTGCAATGTGGAGATATTACTGTTTGTGCATTTACAATATTCATTGATTTTTGCCATTGAAAAACATGTTTTTCATATACCAGAAATGTTTGAAGCTACTGCCTGAATGAAAGGAGCTGGCATCTCACTCTCTTTGAATCTTCTTTATCCTGCTAGGATTAGCAGGAAAAAGCAAAAAATTTCAGAATTGCACCTTGCAATGTGGAGATATTACTGTTTGTGCATTTACAATATTCATTGATTTTTGCCATTGAAAAACGTCCAGAAATGTTTGAAGCTACTGACTGAATGAAAGGAGCTGGCATCTCACTCTCTTTGAATCTTCTTTATCATGCTAGGATTAGCAGGAAAAAGCAAAAAAATTCAGAATTGCACCTTGCAATGTGGAGATATTACTGTTTGTGCATTTACAATATTCATTGATTTTTGCCATTGAAAAACGTTTTTCATATACCAGAAATGTTTGAAGCTACTGACTGAATGAAAGGAGCTGGCATCTCACTCTCTTTGAATCTTCTTTATCATGCTAGGATTAGCAGGAAAAAGCAAAAAATTTCAGAATTGCACCTTGCAATGTGGAGATATTACTGTTTGTGCATTTACAATATTCATTGATTTTTGCCATTGAAAAACATGTTTTTCATATACCAGAAATGTTTGAAGCTACTGACTGAATGAAAGGAGCTGGCATCTCACTCTCTTTGAATCTTCTTTATCATGCTAGGATTAGCAGGAAAAAGCAAAAAATTTCAGAATTGCACCTTGCAATGTGGAGATATTACTGTTTGTGCATTTACAATATTCATTGATTTTTGCCATTGAAAAACATGTTTTTCATATACCAGAAATGTTTGAAGCTACTGACTGAATGAAAGGAGCTGGCATCTTACTCTCTTTGAATCTTCTTTATCCTGCTAGGATTAGCAGGAAAAAGCAAAAAATTTCAGAATTGCACCTTGCAATGTGGAGATATTACTGTTTGTGCATTTACAATATTCATTGATTTTTGCCATTGAAAAACGTCCAGAAATGTTTGAAGCTACTGACTGGATGAAAGGAGCTGGCATCTCACTCTCTTTGAATCTTCTTTATCATGCTAGGATTAGCAGGAAAAAGCAAAAAAATTCAGAATTGCACCTTGCAATGTGGAAATATTACTGTTTGTGCATTTACAATATTCATTGATTTTTGCCATTGAAAAACGTTTTTCATATACCAGAAATGTTTGAAGCTACTGACTGAATGAAAGGAGCTGGCATCTCACTCTCTTTGAATCTTCTTTATCATGCTAGGATTAGCAGGAAAAAGCAAAAAATTTCAGAATTGCACCTTGCAATGTGGAGATATTACTGTTTGTGCATTTACAATATTCATTGATTTTTGCCATTGAAAAACGTTTTTCATATACCAGAAATGTTTGAAGCTACTGACTGAATGAAAGGAGCTGGCATCTCACTCTCTTTGAATCTTCTTTATCATGCTAGGATTAGCAGGAAAAAGCAAAAAATTTCAGAATTGCACCTTGCAATGTGGAGATATTACTGTTTGTGCATTTACAATATTCATTGATTTTTGCCATTGAAAAACGTCCAGAAATGTTTGAAGCTACTGACTGAATGAAAGGAGCTGGCATCTCACTCTCTTTGAATCTTCTTTATCATGCTAGGATTAGCAGGAAAAAGTAAAAAAATTCAGAATTGCACCTTGCAATGTGGAGATATTACTGTTTGTGCATTTACAATATTCATTGATTTTTGCCATTGAAAAACATGTTTTTCATATACCAGAAATGTTTGAAGCTACTGACTGAATGAAAGGAGGTGGCATCTCACTCTCTTTGAATCTTCTTTATCATGCTAGGATTAGCAGGAAAAAGCAAAAAATTTCAGAATTGCACCTTGCAATGTGGAGATATTACTGTTTGTGCATTTACAATATTCATTGATTTTTGCCATTGAAAAACATGTTTTTCATATACCAGAAATGTTTGAAGCTACTGCCTGAATGAAAGGAGCTGGCATCTCACTCTCTTTGAATCTTCTTTATCCTGCTAGGATTAGCAGGAAAAAGCAAAAAATTTCAGAATTGCACCTTGCAATGTGGAGATATTACTGTTTGTGCATTTACAATATTCATTGATTTTTGCCATTGAAAAACGTCCAGAAATGTTTGAAGCTACTGACTGAATGAAAGGAGCTGGCATCTCACTCTCTTTGAATCTTCTTTATCATGCTAGGATTAGCAGGAAAAAGCAAAAAAATTCAGAATTGCACCTTGCAATGTGGAGATATTACTGTTTGTGCATTTACAATATTCATTGATTTTTGCCATTGAAAAACGTTTTTCATATACCAGAAATGTTTGAAGCTACTGACTGAATGAAAGGAGCTGGCATCTCACTCTCTTTGAATCTTCTTTATCATGCTAGGATTAGCAGGAAAAAGCAAAAAATTTCAGAATTGCACCTTGCAATGTGGAGATATTACTGTTTGTGCATTTACAATATTCATTGATTTTTGCCATTGAAAAACGTTTTTCATATACCAGAAATGTTTGAAGCTACTGACTGAATGAAAGGAGCTGGCATCTCACTCTCTTTGAATCTTCTTTATCATGCTAGGATTAGCAGGAAAAAGCAAAAAATTTCAGAATTGCACCTTGCAATGTGGAGATATTACTGTTTGTGCATTTACAATATTCATTGATTTTTGCCATTGAAAAACATGTTTTTCATATACCAGAAATGTTTGAAGCTACTGACTGAATGAAAGGAGCTGGCATCTTACTCTCTTTGAATCTTCTTTATCCTGCTAGGATTAGCAGGAAAAAGCAAAAAATTTCAGAATTGCACCTTGCAATGTGGAGATATTACTGTTTGTGCATTTACAATATTCATTGATTTTTGCCATTGAAAAACGTCCAGAAATGTTTGAAGCTACTGACTGAATGAAAGGAGCTGGCATCTCACTCTCTTTGAATCTTCTTTATCATGCTAGGATTAGCAGGAAAAAGCAAAAAATTTCAGAATTGCACCTTGCAATGTGGAGATATTACTGTTTGTGCATTTACAATATTCATTGATTTTTGCCATTGAAAAACGTCCAGAAATGTTTGAAGCTACTGACTGAATGAAAGGAGCTGGCATCTCACTCTCTTTGAATCTTCTTTATCATGCTAGGATTAGCAGGAAAAAGCAAAAAATTTCAGAATTGCACCTTGCAATGTGGAGATATTACTGTTTGTGCATTTACAATATTCATTGATTTTTGCCATTGAAAAACATGTTTTTCATATACCAGAAATGTTTGAAGCTACTGACTGAATGAAAGGAGGTGGCATCTCACTCTCTTTGAATCTTCTTTATCATGCTAGGATTAGCAGGAAAAAGCAAAAAATTTCAGAATTGCACCTTGCAATGTGGAGATATTACTGTTTGTGCATTTACAATATTCATTGATTTTTGCCATTGAAAAACATGTTTTTCATATACCAGAAATGTTTGAAGCTACTGCCTGAATGAAAGGAGCTGGCATCTCACTCTCTTTGAATCTTCTTTATCCTGCTAGGATTAGCAGGAAAAAGCAAAAAATTTCAGAATTGCACCTTGCAATGTGGAGATATTACTGTTTGTGCATTTACAATATTCATTGATTTTTGCCATTGAAAAACGTCCAGAAATGTTTGAAGCTACTGACTGAATGAAAGGAGCTGGCATCTCACTCTCTTTGAATCTTCTTTATCATGCTAGGATTAGCAGGAAAAAGCAAAAAAATTCAGAATTGCACCTTGCAATGTGGAGATATTACTGTTTGTGCATTTACAATATTCATTGATTTTTGCCATTGAAAAACGTTTTTCATATACCAGAAATGTTTGAAGCTACTGACTGAATGAAAGGAGCTGGCATCTCACTCTCTTTGAATCTTCTTTATCATGCTAGGATTAGCAGGAAAAAGCAAAAAATTTCAGAATTGCACCTTGCAATGTGGAGATATTACTGTTTGTGCATTTACAATATTCATTGATTTTTGCCATTGAAAAACATGTTTTTCATATACCAGAAATGTTTGAAGCTACTGACTGAATGAAAGGAGCTGGCATCTCACTCTCTTTGAATCTTCTTTATCATGCTAGGATTAGCAGGAAAAAGCAAAAAATTTCAGAATTGCACCTTGCAATGTGGAGATATTACTGTTTGTGCATTTACAATATTCATTGATTTTTGCCATTGAAAAACATGTTTTTCATATACCAGAAATGTTTGAAGCTACTGACTGAATGAAAGGAGCTGGCATCTTACTCTCTTTGAATCTTCTTTATCCTGCTAGGATTAGCAGGAAAAAGCAAAAAATTTCAGAATTGCACCTTGCAATGTGGAGATATTACTGTTTGTGCATTTACAATATTCATTGATTTTTGCCATTGAAAAACGTCCAGAAATGTTTGAAGCTACTGACTGGATGAAAGGAGCTGGCATCTCACTCTCTTTGAATCTTCTTTATCATGCTAGGATTAGCAGGAAAAAGCAAAAAAATTCAGAATTGCACCTTGCAATGTGGAAATATTACTGTTTGTGCATTTACAATATTCATTGATTTTTGCCATTGAAAAACATGTTTTTCATATACCAGAAATGTTTGAAGCTACTGACTGAATGAAAGGAGCTGGCATCTCACTCTCTTTGAATCTTCTTTATCATGCTAGGATTAGCAGGAAAAAGCAAAAAATTTCAGAATTGCACCTTGCAATGTGGAGATATTACTGTTTGTGCATTTACAATATTCATTGATTTTTGCCATTGAAAAACGTTTTTCATATACCAGAAATGTTTGAAGCTACTGACTGAATGAAAGGAGCTGGCATCTCACTCTCTTTGAATCTTCTTTATCATGCTAGGATTAGCAGGAAAAAGCAAAAAATTTCAGAATTGCACCTTGCAATGTGGAGATATTACTGTTTGTGCATTTACAATATTCATTGATTTTTGCCATTGAAAAACGTCCAGAAATGTTTGAAGCTACTGACTGAATGAAAGGAGCTGGCATCTCACTCTCTTTGAATCTTCTTTATCATGCTAGGATTAGCAGGAAAAAGTAAAAAAATTCAGAATTGCACCTTGCAATGTGGAGATATTACTGTTTGTGCATTTACAATATTCATTGATTTTTGCCATTGAAAAACATGTTTTTCATATACCAGAAATGTTTGAAGCTACTGCCTGAATGAAAGGAGCTGGCATCTCACTCTCTTTGAATCTTCTTTATCATGCTAGGATTAGCAGGAAAAAGCAAAAAATTTCAGAATTGCACCTTGCAATGTGGAGATATTACTGTTTGTGCATTTACAATATTCATTGATTTTTGCCATTGAAAAACATGTTTTTCATATACCAGAAATGTTTGAAGCTACTGCCTGAATGAAAGGAGCTGGCATCTCACTCTCTTTGAATCTTCTTTATCCTGCTAGGATTAGCAGGAAAAAGCAAAAAATTTCAGAATTGCACCTTGCAATGTGGAGATATTACTGTTTGTGCATTTACAATATTCATTGATTTTTGCCATTGAAAAACGTCCAGAAATGTTTGAAGCTACTGACTGAATGAAAGGAGCTGGCATCTCACTCTCTTTGAATCTTCTTTATCATGCTAGGATTAGCAGGAAAAAGCAAAAAAATTCAGAATTGCACCTTGCAATGTGGAGATATTACTGTTTGTGCATTTACAATATTCATTGATTTTTGCCATTGAAAAACGTTTTTCATATACCAGAAATGTTTGAAGCTACTGACTGAATGAAAGGAGCTGGCATCTCACTCTCTTTGAATCTTCTTTATCATGCTAGGATTAGCAGGAAAAAGCAAAAAATTTCAGAATTGCACCTTGCAATGTGGAGATATTACTGTTTGTGCATTTACAATATTCATTGATTTTTGCCATTGAAAAACGTTTTTCATATACCAGAAATGTTTGAAGCTACTGACTGAATGAAAGGAGCTGGCATCTCACTCTCTTTGAATCTTCTTTATCATGCTAGGATTAGCAGGAAAAAGCAAAAAATTTCAGAATTGCACCTTGCAATGTGGAGATATTACTGTTTGTGCATTTACAATATTCATTGATTTTTGCCATTGAAAAACATGTTTTTCATATACCAGAAATGTTTGAAGCTACTGACTGAATGAAAGGAGCTGGCATCTTACTCTCTTTGAATCTTCTTTATCCTGCTAGGATTAGCAGGAAAAAGCAAAAAATTTCAGAATTGCACCTTGCAATGTGGAGATATTACTGTTTGTGCATTTACAATATTCATTGATTTTTGCCATTGAAAAACGTCCAGAAATGTTTGAAGCTACTGACTGAATGAAAGGAGCTGGCATCTCACTCTCTTTGAATCTTCTTTATCATGCTAGGATTAGCAGGAAAAAGCAAAAAATTTCAGAATTGCACCTTGCAATGTGGAGATATTACTGTTTGTGCATTTACAATATTCATTGATTTTTGCCATTGAAAAACGTCCAGAAATGTTTGAAGCTACTGACTGAATGAAAGGAGCTGGCATCTCACTCTCTTTGAATCTTCTTTATCATGCTAGGATTAGCAGGAAAAAGCAAAAAATTTCAGAATTGCACCTTGCAATGTGGAGATATTACTGTTTGTGCATTTACAATATTCATTGATTTTTGCCATTGAAAAACATGTTTTTCATATACCAGAAATGTTTGAAGCTACTGACTGAATGAAAGGAGCTGGCATCTCACTCTCTTTGAATCTTCTTTATCATGCTAGGATTAGCAGGAAAAAGCAAAAAATTTCAGAATTGCACCTTGCAATGTGGAGATATTACTGTTTGTGCATTTACAATATTCATTGATTTTTGCCATTGAAAAACATGTTTTTCATATACCAGAAATGTTTGAAGCTACTGACTGAATGAAAGGAGCTGGCATCTCACTCTCTTTGAATCTTCTTTATCCTGCTAGGATTAGCAGGAAAAAGCAAAAAATTTCAGAATTGCACCTTGCAATGTGGAGATATTACTGTTTGTGCATTTACAATATTCATTGATTTTTGCCATTGAAAAACGTCCAGAAATGTTTGAAGCTACTGACTGAATGAAAGGAGCTGGCATCTCACTCTCTTTGAATCTTCTTTATCATGCTAGGATTAGCAGGAAAAAGCAAAAAAATTCAGAATTGCACCTTGCAATGTGGAGATATTACTGTTTGTGCATTTACAATATTCATTGATTTTTGCCATTGAAAAACATGTTTTTCATATACCAGAAATGTTTGAAGCTACTGACTGAATGAAAGGAGCTGGCATCTCACTCTCTTTGAATCTTCTTTATCATGCTAGGATTAGCAGGAAAAAGCAAAAAATTTCAGAATTGCACCTTGCAATGTGGAGATATTACTGTTTGTGCATTTACAATATTCATTGATTTTTGCCATTGAAAAACATGTTTTTCATATACCAGAAATGTTTGAAGCTACTGACTGAATGAAAGGAGCTGGCATCTCACTCTCTTTGAATCTTCTTTATCCTGCTAGGATTAGCAGGAAAAAGCAAAAAATTTCAGAATTGCACCTTGCAATGTGGAGATATTACTGTTCGTGCATTTACAATATTCATTGATTTTTGCCATTGAAAAACGTCCAGAAATGTTTGAAGCTACTGACTGAATGAAAGGAGCTGGCATCTCACTCTCTTTGAATCTTCTTTATCATGCTAGGATTAGCAGGAAAAAGCAAAAAATTTCAGAATTGCACCTTGCAATGTGGAGATATTACTGTTTGTGCATTTACAATATTCATTGATTTTTGCCATTGAAAAACGTCCAGAAATGTTTGAAGCTACTGACTGAATGAAAGGAGCTGGCATCTCACTCTCTTTGAATCTTCTTTATCATGCTAGGATTAGCAAGAAAAAGCAAAAAATTTCAGAATTGCACCTTGCAATGTGGAGATATTACTGTTTGTGCATTTACAATATTCATTGATTTTTGCCATTGAAAAACATCATGTTATTCATATACCAGAAATGTTTGAAGCTACTGACTGAATGAAAGGAGCTGGCATCTCACTCTCTTTGAATCTTCTTTATCATGCTAGGATTAACAGGAAAAAGCAAAAAATTTCAGAATTGCACCTTGCAATGTGGAGATATTACTGTTTGTGCATTTACAATATTCATTGATTTTTGCCATTGAAAAACGTCCAGAAATGTTTGAAGCTACTGACTGGATGAAAGGAGCTGGCATCTCACTCTCTTTGAATCTTCTTTATCATGCTAGGATTAGCAGGAAAAAGCAAAAAAAATTCAGAATTGCACCTTGCAATGTGGAAATATTACTGTTTGTGCATTTACAATATTCATTGATTTTTGCCATTGAAAAACATGTTTTTCATATACCAGAAATGTTTGAAGCTACTGACTGAATGAAAGGAGCTGGCATCTCACTCTCTTTGAATCTTCTTTATCATGCTAGGATTAGCAGGAAAAAGCAAAAAATTTCAGAATTGCACCTTGCAATGTGGAGATATTACTGTTTGTGCATTTACAATATTCATTGATTTTTGCCATTGAAAAACGTTTTTCATATACCAGAAATGTTTGAAGCTACTGACTGAATGAAAGGAGCTGGCATCTCACTCTCTTTGAATCTTCTTTATCATGCTAGGATTAGCAGGAAAAAGCAAAAAATTTCAGAATTGCACCTTGCAATGTGGAGATATTACTGTTTGTGCATTTACAATATTCATTGATTTTTGCCATTGAAAAACATGTTTTTCATATACCAGAAATGTTTGAAGCTACTGACTGAATGAAAGGAGCTGGCATCTCACTCTCTTTGAATCTTCTTTATCATGCTAGGATTAGCAGGAAAAAGCAAAAAATTTCAGAATTGCACCTTGCAATGTGGAGATATTACTGTTTGTGCATTTACAATATTCATTGATTTTTGCCATTGAAAAACATGTTTTTCATATACCAGAAATGTTTGAAGCTACTGACTGAATGAAAGGAGCTGGCATCTTACTCTCTTTGAATCTTCTTTATCCTGCTAGGATTAGCAGGAAAAAGCAAAAAATTTCAGAATTGCACCTTGCAATGTGGAGATATTATTGTTTGTGCATTTACAATATTCATTGATTTTTGCCATTGAAAAACGTCCAGAAATGTTTGAAGCTACTGACTGAATGAAAGGAGCTGGCATCTCACTCTCTTTGAATCTTCTTTATCATGCTAGGATTAGCAGGAAAAAGCAAAAAATTTCAGAATTGCACCTTGCAATGTGGAGATATTACTGTTTGTGCATTTAGAATATTCATTGATTTTTGCCATTGAAAAACATGTTTTTCATATACCAGAAATGTTTGAAGCTACTGACTGAATGAAAGGAGCTGGCATCTCACTCTCTTTGAATCTTTATCCTGCTAGGATTAGCAGGAAAAAGCAAAAAATTTCAGAATTGCACCTTGCAATGTGGAGATATTACTGTTTGTGCATTTACAATATTCATTGATTTTTGCCATTGAAAAACGTCCAGAAATGTTTGAAGCTACTGACTGAATGAAAGGAGCTGGCATCTCACTCTCTTTGAATCTTCTTTATCATGCTAGGATTAGCAGGAAAAAGCAAAAAAATTCAGAATTGCACCTTGCAATGTGGAGATATTACTGTTTGTGCATTTACAATATTCATTGATTTTTGCCATTGAAAAACATGTTTTTCATATAACAGAAATGTTTGAAGCTACTGACTGAATGAAAGGAGCTGGCATCTCACTCTCTTTGAATCTTCTTTATCATGCTAGGATTAGCAGGAAAAAGCAAAAAATTTCAGAATTGCACCTTGCAATGTGGAGATATTACTGTTTGTGCATTTACAATATTCATTGATTTTTGCCATTGAAAAACATCATGTTATTCATATACCAGAAATGTTTGAAGCTACTGACTGAATGAAAGGAGCTGGCATCTCACTCTCTTTGAATCTTCTTTATCATGCTAGGATTAACAGGAAAAAGCAAAAAATTTCAGAATTGCACCTTGCAATGTGGAGATATTACTGTTTGTGCATTTACAATATTCATTGATTTTTGCCATTGAAAAACGTCCAGAAATGTTTGAAGCTACTGACTGGATGAAAGGAGCTGGCATCTCACTCTCTTTGAATCTTCTTTATCATGCTAGGATTAGCAGGAAAAAGCAAAAAAATTCAGAATTGCACCTTGCAATGTGGAAATATTACTGTTTGTGCATTTACAATATTCATTGATTTTTGCCATTGAAAAACATGTTTTTCATATACCAGAAATGTTTGAAGCTACTGACTGAATGAAAGGAGCTGGCATCTCACTCTCTTTGAATCTTCTTTATCATGCTAGGATTAGCAGGAAAAAGCAAAAAATTTCAGAATTGCACCTTGCAATGTGGAGATATTACTGTTTGTGCATTTACAATATTCATTGATTTTTGCCATTGAAAAACGTTTTTCATATACCAGAAATGTTTGAAGCTACTGACTGAATGAAAGGAGCTGGCATCTCACTCTCTTTGAATCTTCTTTATCATGCTAGGATTAGCAGGAAAAAGCAAAAAATTTCAGAATTGCACCTTGCAATGTGGAGATATTACTGTTTGTGCATTTACAATATTCATTGATTTTTGCCATTGAAAAACGTCCAGAAATGTTTGAAGCTACTGACTGAATGAAAGGAGCTGGCATCTCACTCTCTTTGAATCTTCTTTATCATGCTAGGATTAGCAGGAAAAAGCAAAAAATTTCAGAATTGCACCTTGCAATGTGGAGATATTACTGTTTGTGCATTTACAATATTCATTGATTTTTGCCATTGAAAAACATGTTTTTCATATACCAGAAATGTTTGAAGCTACTGACTGAATGAAAGGAGCTGGCATCTCACTCTCTTTGAATCTTCTTTATCATGCTAGGATTAGCAGGAAAAAGCAAAAAATTTCAGAATTGCACCTTGCAATGTGGAGATATTACTGTTTGTGCATTTACAATATTCATTGATTTTTGCCATTGAAAAACATGTTTTTCATATACCAGAAATGTTTGAAGCTACTGACTGAATGAAAGGAGCTGGCATCTCACTCTCTTTGAATCTTCTTTATCCTGCTAGGATTAGCAGGAAAAAGCAAAAAATTTCAGAATTGCACCTTGCAATGTGGAGATATTACTGTTTGTGCATTTACAATATTCATTGATTTTTGCCATTGAAAAACGTCCAGAAATGTTTGAAGCTACTGACTGAATGAAAGGAGCTGGCATCTCACTCTCTTTGAATCTTCTTTATCATGCTAGGATTAGCAGGAAAAAGCAAAAAAATTCAGAATTGCACCTTGCAATGTGGAGATATTACTGTTTGTGCATTTACAATATTCATTGATTTTTGCCATTGAAAAACGTTTTTCATATACCAGAAATGTTTGAAGCTACTGACTGAATGAAAGGAGCTGGCATCTCACTCTCTTTGAATCTTCTTTATCATGCTAGGATTAGCAGGAAAAAGCAAAAAATTTCAGAATTGCACCTTGCAATGTGGAGATATTACTGTTTGTGCATTTACAATATTCATTGATTTTTGCCATTGAAAAACGTTTTTCATATACCAGAAATGTTTGAAGCTACTGACTGAATGAAAGGAGCTGGCATCTCACTCTCTTTGAATCTTCTTTATCATGCTAGGATTAGCAGGAAAAAGCAAAAAATTTCAGAATTGCACCTTGCAATGTGGAGATATTACTGTTTGTGCATTTACAATATTCATTGATTTTTGCCATTGAAAAACGTCCAGAAATGTTTGAAGCTACTGACTGAATGAAAGGAGCTGGCATCTCACTCTCTTTGAATCTTCTTTATCATGCTAGGATTAGCAGGAAAAAGCAAAAAATTTCAGAATTGCACCTTGCAATGTGGAGATATTACTGTTTGTGCATTTACAATATTCATTGATTTTTGCCAATGAAAAACATGTTTTTCATATACCAGAAATGTTTGAAGCTACTGACTGAATGAAAGGAGCTGGCATCTCACTCTCTTTGAATCTTCTTTATCATGCTAGGATTAGCAGGAAAAAGCAAAAAATTTCAGAATTGCACCTTGCAATGTGGAGATATTACTGTTTGTGCATTTACAATATTCATTGATTTTTGCCATTGAAAAACATGTTTTTCATATACCAGAAATGTTTGAAGCTACTGACTGAATGAAAGGAGCTGGCATCTCACTCTCTTTGAATCTTCTTTATCCTGCTAGGATTAGCAGGAAAAAGCAAAAAATTTCAGAATTGCACCTTGCAATGTGGAGATATTACTGTTTGTGCATTTACAATATTCATTGATTTTTGCCATTGAAAAACGTCCAGAAATGTTTGAAGCTACTGACTGAATGAAAGGAGCTGGCATCTCACTCTCTTTGAATCTTCTTTATCATGCTAGGATTAGCAGGAAAAAGCAAAAAAATTCAGAATTGCACCTTGCAATGTGGAGATATTACTGTTTGTGCATTTACAATATTCATTGATTTTTGCCATTGAAAAACGTTTTTCATATACCAGAAATGTTTGAAGCTACTGACTGAATGAAAGGAGCTGGCATCTCACTCTCTTTGAATCTTCTTTATCATGCTAGGATTAGCAGGAAAAAGCAAAAAAATTCAGAATTGCACCTTGCAATGTGGAGATATTACTGTTTGTGCATTTACAATATTCATTGATTTTTGCCATTGAAAAACGTTTTTCATATACCAGAAATGTTTGAAGCTACTGACTGAATGAAAGGAGCTGGCATCTCACTCTCTTTGAATCTTCTTTATCATGCTAGGATTAGCAGGAAAAAGCAAAAAATTTCAGAATTGCACCTTGCAATGTGGAGATATTACTGTTTGTGCATTTACAATATTCATTGATTTTTGCCATTGAAAAACGTTTTTCATATACCAGAAATGTTTGAAGCTACTGACTGAATGAAAGGAGCTGGCATCTCACTCTCTTTGAATCTTCTTTATCATGCTAGGATTAGCAGGAAAAAGCAAAAAATTTCAGAATTGCACCTTGCAATGTGGAGATATTACTGTTTGTGCATTTACAATATTCATTGATTTTTGCCATTGAAAAACGTCCAGAAATGTTTCAAGCTACTGACTGAATGAAAGGAGCTGGCATCTCACTCTCTTTGAATCTTCTTTATCATGCTAGGATTAGCAGGAAAAAGCAAAAAATTTCAGAATTGCACCTTGCAATGTGGAGATATTACTGTTTGTGCATTTACAATATTCATTGATTTTTGCCAATGAAAAACATGTTTTTCATATACCAGAAATGTTTGAAGCTACTGACTGAATGAAAGGAGCTGGCATCTCACTCTCTTTGAATCTTCTTTATCATGCTAGGATTAGCAGGAAAAAGCAAAAAATTTCAGAATTGCACCTTGCAATGTGGAGATATTACTGTTTGTGCATTTACAATATTCATTGATTTTTGCCATTGAAAAACATGTTTTTCATATACCAGAAATGTTTGAAGCTACTGACTGAATGAAAGGAGCTGGCATCTCACTCTCTTTGAATCTTCTTTATCCTGCTAGGATTAGCAGGAAAAAGCAAAAAATTTCAGAATTGCACCTTGCAATGTGGAGATATTACTGTTTGTGCATTTACAATATTCATTGATTTTTGCCATTGAAAAACGTCCAGAAATGTTTGAAGCTACTGACTGAATGAAAGGAGCTGGCATCTCACTCTCTTTGAATCTTCTTTATCATGCTAGCATTAGCAGGAAAAAGCAAAAAAATTCAGAATTGCACCTTGCAATGTGGAGATATTACTGTTTGTGCATTTACAATATTCATTGATTTTTGCCATTGAAAAACGTTTTTCATATACCAGAAATGTTTGAAGCTACTGACTGAATGAAAGGAGCTGGCATCTCACTCTCTTTGAATCTTCTTTATCATGCTAGGATTAGCAGGAAAAAGCAAAAAATTTCAGAATTGCACCTTGCAATGTGGAGATATTACTGTTTGTGCATTTAGAATATTCATTGATTTTTGCCATTGAAAAACATGTTTTTCATATACCAGAAATGTTTGAAGCTACTGACTGAATGAAAGGAGCTGGCATCTCACTCTCTTTGAATCTTCTTTATCATGCTAGGATTAGCAGGAAAAAGCAAAAAATTTCAGAATTGCACCTTGCAATGTGGAGATATTACTGTTTGTGCATTTACAATATTCATTGATTTTTGCCATTGAAAAACGTTTTTCATATACCAGAAATGTTTGAAGCTACTGACTGAATGAAAGGAGCTGGCATCTCACTCTCTTTGAATCTTCTTTATCATGCTAGGATTAGCAGGAAAAAGCAAAAAATTTCAGAATTGCACCTTGCAATGTGGAGATATTACTGTTTGTGCATTTACAATATTCATTGATTTTTGCCATTGAAAAACGTCCAGAAATGTTTGAAGCTACTGACTGAATGAAAGGAGCTGGCATCTCACTCTCTTTGAATCTTCTTTATCATGCTAGGATTAGCAGGAAAAAGCAAAAAATTTCAGAATTGCACCTTGCAATGTGGAGATATTACTGTTTGTGCATTTACAATATTCATTGATTTTTGCCATTGAAAAACATGTTTTTCATATACCAGAAATGTTTGAAGCTACTGACTGAATGAAAGGAGCTGGCATCTCACTCTCTTTGAATCTTCTTTATCATGCTAGGATTAGCAGGAAAAAGCAAAAAATTTCAGAATTGCACCTTGCAATGTGGAGATATTACTGTTTGTGCATTTACAATATTCATTGATTTTTGCCATTGAAAAACATGTTTTTCATATACCAGAAATGTTTGAAGCTACTGACTGAATGAAAGGAGCTGGCATCTCACTCTCTTTGAATCTTCTTTATCCTGCTAGGATTAGCAGGAAAAAGCAAAAAATTTCAGAATTGCACCTTGCAATGTGGAGATATTACTGTTTGTGCATTTACAATATTCATTGATTTTTGCCATTGAAAAACGTCCAGAAATGTTTGAAGCTACTGACTGAATGAAAGGAGCTGGCATCTCACTCTCTTTGAATCTTCTTTATCATGCTAGGATTAGCAGGAAAAAGCAAAAAAATTCAGAATTGCACCTTGCAATGTGGAGATATTACTGTTTGTGCATTTACAATATTCATTGATTTTTGCCATTGAAAAACGTTTTTCATATACCAGAAATGTTTGAAGCTACTGACTGAATGAAAGGAGCTGGCATCTCACTCTCTTTGAATCTTCTTTATCATGCTAGGATTAGCAGGAAAAAGCAAAAAATTTCAGAATTGCACCTTGCAATGTGGAGATATTACTGTTTGTGCATTTAGAATATTCATTGATTTTTGCCATTGAAAAACATGTTTTTCATATACCAGAAATGTTTGAAGCTACTGACTGAATGAAAGGAGCTGGCATCTCACTCTCTTTGAATCTTCTTTATCCTGCTAGGATTAGCAGGAAAAAGCAAAAAATTTCAGAATTGCACCTTGCAATGTGGAGATATTACTGTTTGTGCATTTACAATATTCATTGATTTTTGCCATTGAAAAACGTCCAGAAATGTTTGAAGCTACTGACTGAATGAAAGGAGCTGGCATCTCACTCTCTTTGAATCTTCTTTATCATGCTAGGATTAGCAGGAAAAAGCAAAAAAATTCAGAATTGCACCTTGCAATGTGGAGATATTACTGTTTGTGCATTTACAATATTCATTGATTTTTGCCATTGAAAAACATGTTTTTCATATAACAGAAATGTTTGAAGCTACTGACTGAATGAAAGGAGCTGGCATCTCACTCTCTTTGAATCTTCTTTATCATGCTAGGATTAGCAGGAAAAAGCAAAAAATTTCAGAATTGCACCTTGCAATGTGGAGATATTACTGTTTGTGCATTTACAATATTCATTGATTTTTGCCATTGAAAAACATCATGTTATTCATATACCAGAAATGTTTGAAGCTACTGACTGAATGAAAGGAGCTGGCATCTCACTCTCTTTGAATCTTCTTTATCATGCTAGGATTAACAGGAAAAAGCAAAAAATTTCAGAATTGCACCTTGCAATGTGGAGATATTACTGTTTGTGCATTTACAATATTCATTGATTTTTGCCATTGAAAAACGTCCAGAAATGTTTGAAGCTACTGACTGGATGAAAGGAGCTGGCATCTCACTCTCTTTGAATCTTCTTTATCATGCTAGGATTAGCAGGAAAAAGCAAAAAAATTCAGAATTGCACCTTGCAATGTGGAAATATTACTGTTTGTTCATTTACAATATTCATTGATTTTTGCCATTGAAAAACATGTTTTTCATATACCAGAAATGTTTGAAGCTACTGACTGAATGAAAGGAGCTGGCATCTCACTCTCTTTGAATCTTCTTTATCATGCTAGGATTAGCAGGAAAAAGCAAAAAATTTCAGAATTGCACCTTGCAATGTGGAGATATTACTGTTTGTGCATTTACAATATTCATTGATTTTTGCCATTGAAAAACGTTTTTCATATACCAGAAATGTTTGAAGCTACTGACTGAATGAAAGGAGCTGGCATCTCACTCTCTTTGAATCTTCTTTATCATGCTAGGATTAGCAGGAAAAAGCAAAAAATTTCAGAATTGCACCTTGCAATGTGGAGATATTACTGTTTGTGCATTTACAATATTCATTGATTTTTGCCATTGAAAAACGTCCAGAAATGTTTGAAGCTACTGACTGAATGAAAGGAGCTGGCATCTCACTCTCTTTGAATCTTCTTTATCATGCTAGGATTAGCAGGAAAAAGCAAAAAATTTCAGAATTGCACCTTGCAATGTGGAGATATTACTGTTTGTGCATTTACAATATTCATTGATTTTTGCCATTGAAAAACGTCCAGAAATGTTTGAAGCTACTGACTGAATGAAAGGAGCTGGCATCTCACTCTCTTTGAATCTTCTTTATCATGCTAGGATTAGCAGGAAAAAGCAAAAAATTTCAGAATTGCACCTTGCAATGTGGAGATATTACTGTTTGTGCATTTACAATATTCATTGATTTTTGCCATTGAAAAACATGTTTTTCATATACCAGAAATGTTTGAAGCTACTGACTGAATGAAAGGAGCTGGCATCTCACTCTCTTTGAATCTTCTTTATCATGCTAGGATTAGCAGGAAAAAGCAAAAAATTTCAGAATTGCACCTTGCAATGTGGAGATATTACTGTTTGTGCATTTACAATATTCATTGATTTTTGCCATTGAAAAACATGTTTTTCATATACCAGAAATGTTTGAAGCTACTGACTGAATGAAAGGAGCTGGCATCTCACTCTCTTTGAATCTTCTTTATCCTGCTAGGATTAGCAGGAAAAAGCAAAAAATTTCAGAATTGCACCTTGCAATGTGGAGATATTACTGTTTGTGCATTTACAATATTCATTGATTTTTGCCATTGAAAAACGTCCAGAAATGTTTGAAGCTACTGACTGAATGAAAGGAGCTGGCATCTCACTCTCTTTGAATCTTCTTTATCATGCTAGGATTAGCAGGAAAAAGCAAAAAAATTCAGAATTGCACCTTGCAATGTGGAGATATTACTGTTTGTGCATTTACAATATTCATTGATTTTTGCCATTGAAAAACGTTTTTCATATACCAGAAATGTTTGAAGCTACTGACTGAATGAAAGGAGCTGGCATCTCACTCTCTTTGAATCTTCTTTATCATGCTAGGATTAGCAGGAAAAAGCAAAAAATTTCAGAATTGCACCTTGCAATGTGGAGATATTACTGTTTGTGCATTTAGAATATTCATTGATTTTTGCCATTGAAAAACATGTTTTTCATATACCAGAAATGTTTGAAGCTACTGACTGAATGAAAGGAGCTGGCATCTCACTCTCTTTGAATCTTCTTTATCCTGCTAGGATTAGCAGGAAAAAGCAAAAAATTTCAGAATTGCACCTTGCAATGTGGAGATATTACTGTTTGTGCATTTACAATATTCATTGATTTTTGCCATTGAAAAACGTCCAGAAATGTTTGAAGCTACTGACTGAATGAAAGGAGCTGGCATCTCACTCTCTTTGAATCTTCTTTATCATGCTAGGATTAGCAGGAAAAAGCAAAAAAATTCAGAATTGCACCTTGCAATGTGGAGATATTACTGTTTGTGCATTTACAATATTCATTGATTTTTGCCATTGAAAAACATGTTTTTCATATAACAGAAATGTTTGAAGCTACTGACTGAATGAAAGGAGCTGGCATCTCACTCTCTTTGAATCTTCTTTATCATGCTAGGATTAGCAGGAAAAAGCAAAAAATTTCAGAATTGCACCTTGCAATGTGGAGATATTACTGTTTGTGCATTTACAATATTCATTGATTTTTGCCATTGAAAAACATCATGTTATTCATATACCAGAAATGTTTGAAGCTACTGACTGAATGAAAGGAGCTGGCATCTCACTCTCTTTGAATCTTCTTTATCATGCTAGGATTAACAGGAAAAAGCAAAAAATTTCAGAATTGCACCTTGCAATGTGGAGATATTACTGTTTGTGCATTTACAATATTCATTGATTTTTGCCATTGAAAAACGTCCAGAAATGTTTGAAGCTACTGACTGGATGAAAGGAGCTGGCATCTCACTCTCTTTGAATCTTCTTTATCATGCTAGGATTAGCAGGAAAAAGCAAAAAAATTCAGAATTGCACCTTGCAATGTGGAAATATTACTGTTTGTTCATTTACAATATTCATTGATTTTTGCCATTGAAAAACATGTTTTTCATATACCAGAAATGTTTGAAGCTACTGACTGAATGAAAGGAGCTGGCATCTCACTCTCTTTGAATCTTCTTTATCATGCTAGGATTAGCAGGAAAAAGCAAAAAATTTCAGAATTGCACCTTGCAATGTGGAGATATTACTGTTTGTGCATTTACAATATTCATTGATTTTTGCCATTGAAAAACGTTTTTCATATACCAGAAATGTTTGAAGCTACTGACTGAATGAAAGGAGCTGGCATCTCACTCTCTTTGAATCTTCTTTATCATGCTAGGATTAGCAGGAAAAAGCAAAAAATTTCAGAATTGCACCTTGCAATGTGGAGATATTACTGTTTGTGCATTTACAATATTCATTGATTTTTGCCATTGAAAAACGTCCAGAAATGTTTGAAGCTACTGACTGAATGAAAGGAGCTGGCATCTCACTCTCTTTGAATCTTCTTTATCATGCTAGGATTAGCAGGAAAAAGCAAAAAATTTCAGAATTGCACCTTGCAATGTGGAGATATTACTGTTTGTGCATTTACAATATTCATTGATTTTTGCCATTGAAAAACATGTTTTTCATATACCAGAAATGTTTGAAGCTACTGACTGAATGAAAGGAGCTGGCATCTCACTCTCTTTGAATCTTCTTTATCCTGCTAGGATTAGCAGGAAAAAGCAAAAAATTTCAGAATTGCACCTTGCAATGTGGAGATATTACTGTTTGTGCATTTACAATATTCATTGATTTTTGCCATTGAAAAACGTCCAGAAATGTTTGAAGCTACTGACTGAATGAAAGGAGCTGGCATCTCACTCTCTTTGAATCTTCTTTATCATGCTAGGATTAGCAGGAAAAAGCAAAAAAATTCAGAATTGCACCTTGCAATGTGGAGATATTACTGTTTGTGCATTTACAATATTCATTGATTTTTGCCATTGAAAAACATGTTTTTCATATACCAGAAATGTTTGAAGCTACTGACTGAATGAAAGGAGCTGGCATCTCACTCTCTTTGAATCTTCTTTATCATGCTAGGATTAGCAGGAAAAAGCAAAAAATTTCAGAATTGCACCTTGCAATGTGGAGATATTACTGTTTGTGCATTTACAATATTCATTGATTTTTGCCATTGAAAAACATGTTTTTCATATACCAGAAATGTTTGAAGCTACTGACTGAATGAAAGGAGCTGGCATCTCACTCTCTTTGAATCTTCTTTATCCTGCTAGGATTAGCAGGAAAAAGCAAAAAATTTCAGAATTGCACCTTGCAATGTGGAGATATTACTGTTTGTGCATTTACAATATTCATTGATTTTTGCCATTGAAAAACGTCCAGAAATGTTTGAAGCTACTGACTGAATGAAAGGAGCTGGCATCTCACTCTCTTTGAATCTTCTTTATCATGCTAGGATTAGCAGGAAAAAGCAAAAAATTTCAGAATTGCACCTTGCAATGTGGAGATATTACTGTTTGTGCATTTACAATATTCATTGATTTTTGCCATTGAAAAACGTCCAGAAATGTTTGAAGCTACTGACTGAATGAAAGGAGCTGGCATCTCACTCTCTTTGAATCTTCTTTATCCTGCTAGGATTAGCAGGAAAAAGCAAAAAATTTCAGAATTGCACCTTGCAATGTGGAGATATTACTGTTTGTGCATTTACAATATTCATTGATTTTTGCCATTGAAAAACGTCCAGAAATGTTTGAAGCTACTGACTGAATGAAAGGAGCTGGCATCTCACTCTCTTTGAATCTTCTTTATCATGCTAGGATTAGCAGGAAAAAGCAAAAAATTTCAGAATTGCACCTTGCAATGTGGAGATATTACTGTTTGTGCATTTACAATATTCATTGATTTTTGCCATTGAAAAACGTCCAGAAATGTTTGAAGCTACTGACTGAATGAAAGGAGCTGGCATCTCACTCTCTTTGAATCTTCTTTATCCTGCTAGGATTAGCAGGAAAAAGCAAAAAATTTCAGAATTGCACCTTGCAATGTGGAGATATTACTGTTTGTGCATTTACAATATTCATTGATTTTTGCCATTGAAAAACATGTTTTTCATATACCAGAAATGTTTGAAGCTACTGACTGAATGAAAGGAGCTGGCATCTCACTCTCTTTGAATCTTCTTTATCCTGCTAGGATTAGCAGGAAAAAGCAAAAAATTTCAGAATTGCACCTTGCAATGTGGAGATATTACTGTTTGTGCATTTACAATATTCATTGATTTTTGCCATTGAAAAACGTCCAGAAATGTTTGAAGCTACTGACTGAATGAAAGGAGCTGGCATCTCACTCTCTTTGAATCTTCTTTATCATGCTAGGATTAGCAGGAAAAAGCAAAAAATTTCAGAATTGCACCTTGCAATGTGGAAATATTACTGTTTGTGCACTTACAATATTCATTGATTTTTGCCATTGAAAAACATGTTTTTCATATACCAGAAATGTTTGAAGCTACTGACTGAATGAAAGGAGCTGGCATCTCACTCTCTTTGAATCTTCTTTATCATGCTAGGATTAGCAGGAAAAAGCAAAAAATTTCAGAATTGCACCTTGCAATGTGGAGATATTACTGTTTGTGCATTTACAATATTCATTGATTTTTGCCATTGAAAAACGTCCAGAAATGTTTGAAGCTACTGACTGAATGAAAGGAGCTGGCATCTCACTCTCTTTGAATCTTCGTTATCATGCTAGGATTAGCAGGAAAAAGCAAAAAATTTCAGAATTGCACCTTGCAATGTGGAGATATTACTGTTTGTGCATTTACAATATTCATTGATTTTTGCCATTGAAAAACGTCCAGAAATGTTTGAAGCTACTGACTGAATGAAAGGAGCTGGCATCTCACTCTCTTTGAATCTTCTTTATCATGCTAGGATTAGCAGGAAAAAGCAAAAAATTTCAGAATTGCACCTTGCAATGTGGAGATATTAATGTTTGTGCATTTACAATATTCATTGATTTTTGCCATTGAAAAACATGTTTTTCATATACCAGAAATGTTTGAAGCTACTGACTGAATGAAAGGAGCTGGCATCTCACTCTCTTTGAATCTTCTTTATCATGCTAGGATTAGCAGGAAAAAGCAAAAAATTTCAGAATTGCACCTTGCAATGTGGAGATATTACTGTTTGTGCATTTACAATATTCATTGATTTTTGCCATTGAAAAACGTCCAGAAATGTTTGAAGCTACTGACTGAATGAAAGGAGCTGGCATCTCACTCTCTTTGAATCTTCTTTATCATGCTAGGATTAGCAGGAAAAAGCAAAAAATTTCAGAATTGCACCTTGCAATGTGGAGATATTACTGTTTGTGCATTTACAATATTCATTGATTTTTGCCATTGAAAAACGTCCAGAAATGTTTGAAGCTACTGACTGAATGAAAGGAGCTGGCATCTCACTCTCTTTGAATCTTCTTTATCCTGCTAGGATTAGCAGGAAAAAGCAAAAAATTTCAGAATTGCACCTTGCAATGTGGAGATATTACTGTTTGTGCATTTACAATATTCATTGATTTTTGCCATTGAAAAACGTCCAGAAATGTTTGAAGCTACTGACTGAAGGAAAGGAGCTGGCATCTCACTCTCTTTGAATCTTCTTTATCATGCTAGGATTAGCAGGAAAAAGCAAAAAATTTCAGAATTGCACCTTGCAATGTGGAGATATTACTGTTTGTGCATTTACAATATTCATTGATTTTTGCCATTGAAAAACGTCCAGAAATGTTTGAAGCTACTGACTGAATGAAAGGAGCTGGCATCTCACTCTCTTTGAATCTTCTTTATCCTGCTAGGATTAGCAGGAAAAAGCAAAAAATTTCAGAATTGCACCTTGCAATGTGGAGATATTACTGTTTGTGCATTTACAATATTCATTGATTTTTGCCATTGAAAAACGTCCAGAAATGTTTGAAGCTACTGACTGAATGAAAGGAGCTGGCATCTCACTCTCTTTGAATCTTCTTTATCCTGCTAGGATTAGCAGGAAAAAGCAAAAAATTTCAGAATTGCACCTTGCAATGTGGAGATATTACTGTTTGTGCATTTACAATATTCATTGATTTTTGCCATTGAAAAACGTCCAGAAATGTTTGAAGCTACTGACTGAATGAAAGGAGCTGGCATCTCACTCTCTTTGAATCTTCGTTATCATGCTAGGATTAGCAGGAAAAAGCAAAAAATTTCAGAATTGCACCTTGCAATGTGGAGATATTACTGTTTGTGCATTTACAATATTCATTGATTTTTGCCATTGAAAAACGTCCAGAAATGTTTGAAGCTACTGACTGAATGAAAGGAGCTGGCATCTCACTCTCTTTGAATCTTCTTTATCATGCTAGGATTAGCAGGAAAAAGCAAAAAATTTCAGAATTGCACCTTGCAATGTGGAGATATTACTGTTTGTGCATTTACAATATTCATTGATTTTTGCCATTGAAAAACGTCCAGAAATGTTTGAAGCTACTGACTGAATGAAAGGAGCTGGCATCTCACTCTCTTTGAATCTTCTTTATCATGCTAGGATTAGCAGGAAAAAGCAAAAAATTTCAGAATTGCACCTTGCAATGTGGAGATATTACTGTTTGTGCATTTACAATATTCATTGATTTTTGCCATTGAAAAACATGTTTTTCATATACCAGAAATGTTTGAAGCTACTGACTGAATGAAAGGAGCTGGCATCTCACTCTCTTTGAATCTTCTTTATCCTGCTAGGATTAGCAGGAAAAAGCAAAAAATTTCAGAATTGCACCTTGCAATGTGGAGATATTACTGTTTGTGCATTTACAATATTCATTGATTTTTGCCATTGAAAAACGTCCAGAAATGTTTGAAGCTACTGACTGAATGAAAGGAGCTGGCATCTCACTCTCTTTGAATCTTCTTTATCATGCTAGGATTAGCAGGAAAAAGCAAAAAAATTCAGAATTGCACCTTGCAATGTGGAGATATTACTGTTTGTGCATTTACAATATTCATTGATTTTTGCCATTGAAAAACATGTTTTTCATATACCAGAAATGTTTGAAGCTACTGACTGAATGAAAGGAGCTGGCATCTCACTCTCTTTGAATCTTCTTTATCATGCTAGGATTAGCAGGAAAAAGCAAAAAATTTCAGAATTGCACCTTGCAATGTGGAGATATTACTGTTTGTGCATTTACAATATTCATTGATTTTTGCCATTGAAAAACATGTTTTTCATATACCAGAAATGTTTGAAGCTACTGACTGAATGAAAGGAGCTGGCATCTCACTCTCTTTGAATCTTCTTTATCCTGCTAGGATTAGCAGGAAAAAGCAAAAAATTTCAGAATTGCACCTTGCAATGTGGAGATATTACTGTTTGTGCATTTACAATATTCATTGATTTTTGCCATTGAAAAACGTCCAGAAATGTTTGAAGCTACTGACTGAATGAAAGGAGCTGGCATCTCACTCTCTTTGAATCTTCTTTATCATGCTAGGATTAGCAGGAAAAAGCAAAAAATTTCAGAATTGCACCTTGCAATGTGGAGATATTACTGTTTGTGCATTTACAATATTCATTGATTTTTGCCATTGAAAAACGTCCAGAAATGTTTGAAGCTACTGACTGAATGAAAGGAGCTGGAATCTCACTCTCTTTGAATCTTCTTTATCCTGCTAGGATTAGCAGGAAAAAGCAAAAAATTTCAGAATTGCACCTTGCAATGTGGAGATATTACTGTTTGTGCATTTACAATATTCATTGATTTTTGCCATTGAAAAACGTCCAGAAATGTTTGAAGCTACTGACTGAATGAAAGGAGCTGGCATCTCACTCTCTTTGAATCTTCTTTATCATGCTAGGATTAGCAGGAAAAAGCAAAAAATTTCAGAATTGCACCTTGCAATGTGGAGATATTACTGTTTGTGCATTTACAATATTCATTGATTTTTGCCATTGAAAAACGTCCAGAAATGTTTGAAGCTACTGACTGAATGAAAGGAGCTGGCATCTCACTCTCTTTGAATCTTCTTTATCCTGCTAGGATTAGCAGGAAAAAGCAAAAAATTTCAGAATTGCACCTTGCAATGTGGAGATATTACTGTTTGTGCATTTACAATATTCATTGATTTTTGCCATTGAAAAACATGTTTTTCATATACCAGAAATGTTTGAAGCTACTGACTGAATGAAAGGAGCTGGCATCTCACTCTCTTTGAATCTTCTTTATCCTGCTAGGATTAGCAGGAAAAAGCAAAAAATTTCAGAATTGCACCTTGCAATGTGGAGATATTACTGTTTGTGCATTTACAATATTCATTGATTTTTGCCATTGAAAAACGTCCAGAAATGTTTGAAGCTACTGACTGAATGAAAGGAGCTGGCATCTCACTCTCTTTGAATCTTCTTTATCATGCTAGGATTAGCAGGAAAAAGCAAAAAATTTCAGAATTGCACCTTGCAATGTGGAAATATTACTGTTTGTGCATTTACAATATTCATTGATTTTTGCCATTGAAAAACATGTTTTTCATATACCAGAAATGTTTGAAGCTACTGACTGAATGAAAGGAGCTGGCATCTCACTCTCTTTGAATCTTCTTTATCATGCTAGGATTAGCAGGAAAAAGCAAAAAATTTCAGAATTGCACCTTGCAATGTGGAGATATTACTGTTTGTGCATTTACAATATTCATTGATTTTTGCCATTGAAAAACGTCCAGAAATGTTTGAAGCTACTGACTGAATGAAAGGAGCTGGCATCTCACTCTCTTTGAATCTTCGTTATCATGCTAGGATTAGCAGGAAAAAGCAAAAAATTTCAGAATTGCACCTTGCAATGTGGAGATATTACTGTTTGTGCATTTACAATATTCATTGATTTTTGCCATTGAAAAACGTCCAGAAATGTTTGAAGCTACTGACTGAATGAAAGGAGCTGGCATCTCACTCTCTTTGAATCTTCTTTATCATGCTAGGATTAGCAGGAAAAAGCAAAAAATTTCAGAATTGCACCTTGCAATGTGGAGATATTAATGTTTGTGCATTTACAATATTCATTGATTTTTGCCATTGAAAAACATGTTTTTCATATACCAGAAATGTTTGAAGCTACTGACTGAATGAAAGGAGCTGGCATCTCACTCTCTTTGAATCTTCTTTATCATGCTAGGATTAGCAGGAAAAAGCAAAAAATTTCAGAATTGCACCTTGCAATGTGGAGATATTACTGTTTGTGCATTTACAATATTCATTGATTTTTGCCATTGAAAAACGTCCAGAAATGTTTGAAGCTACTGACTGAATGAAAGGAGCTGGCATCTCACTCTCTTTGAATCTTCTTTATCATGCTAGGATTAGCAGGAAAAAGCAAAAAATTTCAGAATTGCACCTTGCAATGTGGAGATATTACTGTTTGTGCATTTACAATATTCATTGATTTTTGCCATTGAAAAACGTCCAGAAATGTTTGAAGCTACTGACTGAATGAAAGGAGCTGGCATCTCACTCTCTTTGAATCTTCTTTATCCTGCTAGGATTAGCAGGAAAAAGCAAAAAATTTCAGAATTGCACCTTGCAATGTGGAGATATTACTGTTTGTGCATTTACAATATTCATTGATTTTTGCCATTGAAAAACGTCCAGAAATGTTTGAAGCTACTGACTGAAGGAAAGGAGCTGGCATCTCACTCTCTTTGAATCTTCTTTATCATGCTAGGATTAGCAGGAAAAAGCAAAAAATTTCAGAATTGCACCTTGCAATGTGGAGATATTACTGTTTGTGCATTTACAATATTCATTGATTTTTGCCATTGAAAAACGTCCAGAAATGTTTGAAGCTACTGACTGAATGAAAGGAGCTGGCATCTCACTCTCTTTGAATCTTCTTTATCCTGCTAGGATTAGCAGGAAAAAGCAAAAAATTTCAGAATTGCACCTTGCAATGTGGAGATATTACTGTTTGTGCATTTACAATATTCATTGATTTTTGCCATTGAAAAACGTCCAGAAATGTTTGAAGCTACTGACTGAATGAAAGGAGCTGGCATCTCACTCTCTTTGAATCTTCTTTATCCTGCTAGGATTAGCAGGAAAAAGCAAAAAATTTCAGAATTGCACCTTGCAATGTGGAGATATTACTGTTTGTGCATTTACAATATTCATTGATTTTTGCCATTGAAAAACGTCCAGAAATGTTTGAAGCTACTGACTGAATGAAAGGAGCTGGCATCTCACTCTCTTTGAATCTTCGTTATCATGCTAGGATTAGCAGGAAAAAGCAAAAAATTTCAGAATTGCACCTTGCAATGTGGAGATATTACTGTTTGTGCATTTACAATATTCATTGATTTTTGCCATTGAAAAACGTCCAGAAATGTTTGAAGCTACTGACTGAATGAAAGGAGCTGGCATCTCACTCTCTTTGAATCTTCTTTATCATGCTAGGATTAGCAGGAAAAAGCAAAAAATTTCAGAATTGCACCTTGCAATGTGGAGATATTACTGTTTGTGCATTTACAATATTCATTGATTTTTGCCATTGAAAAACGTCCAGAAATGTTTGAAGCTACTGACTGAATGAAAGGAGCTGGCATCTCACTCTCTTTGAATCTTCTTTATCATGCTAGGATTAGCAGGAAAAAGCAAAAAAATTCAGAATTGCACCTTGCAATGTGGAGATATTACTGTTTGTGCATTTACAATATTCATTGATTTTTGCCATTGAAAAACATGTTTTTCATATACCAGAAATGTTTGAAGCTACTGACTGAATGAAAGGAGCTGGCATCTCACTCTCTTTGAATCTTCTTTATCATGCTAGGATTAGCAGGAAAAAGCAAAAAATTTCAGAATTGCACCTTGCAATGTGGAGATATTACTGTTTGTGCATTTACAATATTCATTGATTTTTGCCATTGAAAAACATGTTTTTCATATACCAGAAATGTTTGAAGCTACTGACTGAATGAAACGAGCTGGCATCTCACTCTCTTTGAATCTTCTTTATCCTGCTAGGATTAGCAGGAAAAAGCAAAAAATTTCAGAATTGCACCTTGCAATGTGGAGATATTACTGTTTGTGCATTTACAATATTCATTGATTTTTGCCATTGAAAAACGTCCAGAAATGTTTGAAGCTACTGACTGAATGAAAGGAGCTGGCATCTCACTCTCTTTGAATCTTCTTTATCATGCTAGGATTAGCAGGAAAAAGCAAAAAATTTCAGAATTGCACCTTGCAATGTGGAGATATTACTGTTTGTGCATTTACAATATTCATTGATTTTTGCCATTGAAAAACGTCCAGAAATGTTTGAAGCTACTGACTGAATGAAAGGAGCTGGCATCTCACTCTCTTTGAATCTTCTTTATCCTGCTAGGATTAGCAGGAAAAAGCAAAAAATTTCAGAATTGCACCTTGCAATGTGGAGATATTACTGTTTGTGCATTTACAATATTCATTGATTTTTGCCATTGAAAAACGTCCAGAAATGTTTGAAGCTACTGACTCAAGGAAAGGAGCTGGCATCTCACTCTCTTTGAATCTTCTTTATCATGCTAGGATTAGCAGGAAAAAGCAAAAAATTTCAGAATTGCACCTTGCAATGTGGAGATATTACTGTTTGTGCATTTACAATATTCATTGATTTTTGCCATTGAAAAACGTCCAGAAATGTTTGAAGCTACTGACTGAATGAAAGGAGCTGGCATCTCACTCTCTTTGAATCTTCTTTATCCTGCTAGGATTAGCAGGAAAAAGCAAAAAATTTCAGAATTGCACCTTGCAATGTGGAGATATTACTGTTTGTGCATTTACAATATTCATTGATTTTTGCCATTGAAAAACGTCCAGAAATGTTTGAAGCTACTGACTGAATGAAAGGAGCTGGCATCTCACTCTCTTTGAATCTTCTTTATCCTACTAGGATTAGCAGGAAAAAGCAAAAAATTTCAGAATTGCACCTTGCAATGTGGAGATATTACTGTTTGTGCATTTACAATATTCATTGATTTTTGCCATTGAAAAACGTCCAGAAATGTTTGAAGCTACTGACTGAATGAAAGGAGCTGGCATCTCACTCTCTTTGAATCTTCTTTATCATGCTAGGATTAGCAGGAAAAAGCAAAAAATTTCAGAATTGCACCTTGCAATGTGGAGATATTACTGTTTGTGCATTTACAATATTCATTGATTTTTGCCATTGAAAAACGTCCAGAAATGTTTGAAGCTACTGACTGAATGAAAGGAGCTGGCATCTCACTCTCTTTGAATCTTCTTTATCATGCTAGGATTAGCAGGAAAAAGCAAAAAATTTCAGAATTGCACCTTGCAATGTGGAGATATTACTGTTTGTGCATTTACAATATTCATTGATTTTTGCCATTGAAAAACGTCCAGAAATGTTTGAAGCTACTGACTGAATGAAAGGAGCTGGCATCTCACTCTCTTTGAATCTTCTTTATCATGCTAGGATTAGCAGGAAAAAGCAAAAAATTTCAGAATTGCACCTTGCAATGTGGAGATATTACTGTTTGTGCATTTACAATATTCATTGATTTTTGCCATTGAAAAACATGTTTTTCATATACCAGAAATGTTTGAAGCTACTGACTGAATGAAAGGAGCTGGCATCTCACTCTCTTTGAATCTTCTTTATCATGCTAGGATTAGCAGGAAAAAGCAAAAAATTTCAGAATTGCACCTTGCAATGTGGAGATATTACTGTTTGTGCATTTACAATATTCATTGATTTTTGCCATTGAAAAACATGTTTTTCATATACCAGAAATGTTTGAAGCTACTGACTGAATGAAAGGAGCTGGCATCTCACTCTCTTTGAATCTTCTTTATCCTGCTAGGATTAGCAGGAAAAAGCAAAAAATTTCAGAATTGCACCTTGCAATGTGGAGATATTACTGTTTGTGCATTTACAATATTCATTGATTTTTGCCATTGAAAAACGTCCAGAAATGTTTGAAGCTACTGACTGAATGAAAGGAGCTGGCATCTCACTCTCTTTGAATCTTCTTTATCATGCTAGGATTAGCAGGAAAAAGCAAAAAATTTCAGAATTGCACCTTGCAATGTGGAGATATTACTGTTTGTGCATTTACAATATTCATTGATTTTTGCCATTGAAAAACGTCCAGAAATGTTTGAAGCTACTGACTGAATGAAAGGAGCTGGCATCTCACTCTCTTTGAATGTTCTTTATCCTGCTAGGATTAGCAGGAAAAAGCAAAAAATTTCAGAATTGCACCTTGCAATGTGGAGATATTACTGTTTGTGCATTTACAATATTCATTGATTTTTGCCATTGAAAAACGTCCAGAAATGTTTGAAGCTACTGACTGAATGAAAGGAGCTGGCATCTCACTCTCTTTGAATCTTCTTTATCATGCTAGGATTAGCAGGAAAAAGCAAAAAATTTCAGAATTGCACCTTGCAATGTGGAGATATTACTGTTTGTGCATTTACAATATTCATTGATTTTTGCCATTGAAAAACGTCCAGAAATGTTTGAAGCTACTGACTGAATGAAAGGAGCTGGCATCTCACTCTCTTTGAATCTTCTTTATCCTGCTAGGATTAGCAGGAAAAAGCAAAAAATTTCAGAATTGCACCTTGCAATGTGGAGATATTACTGTTTGTGCATTTACAATATTCATTGATTTTTGCCATTGAAAAACATGTTTTTCATATACCAGAAATGTTTGAAGCTACTGACTGAAGGAAAGGAGCTGGCATCTCACTCTCTTTGAATCTTCTTTATCATGCTAGGATTAGCAGGAAAAAGCAAAAAATTTCAGAATTGCACCTTGCAATGTGGAGATATTACTGTTTGTGCATTTACAATATTCATTGATTTTTGCCATTGAAAAACGTCCAGAAATGTTTGAAGCTACTGACTGA
>NW_027369047.1:0-45470 GCF_046119375.1 Phyllobates terribilis | reverse complement strand
TCAGTAGCTTCAAACATTTCTGGTATATGAAAACATGTTTTTCAATGGCAAAAATCAATGAATATTGTAAATGCACAACAGTAATATCTCCACATTGCAAGGTGCAATTCTGAAATTTTTTGCTTTTTCCTGCTAATCCTAGCATGATAAAGAAGATTCAAAGAGAGTGAGATGCCAGCTCCTTTCATTCAGTCAGTAGCTTCAAACATTTCTGGTATATGAAAAACATGTTTTTCAATGGCAAAAATCAATGAATATTGTAAATGCACAAACAGTAATATCTCCACATTGCAAGGTGCAATTCTGAAATTTTTTGCTTTTTCCTGCTAATCCTAGCATGATAAAGAAGATTCAAAGAGAGTGAGATGCCAGCTCCTTTCATTCAGTCAGTAGCTTCAAACATTTCTGGTATATGAAAAACATGTTTTTCAATGGCAAAAATCAATGAATATTGTAAATGCACAAACAGTAATATCTCCACATTGCAAGGTGCAATTCTGAAATTTTTTGCTTTTTCCTGCTAATCCTAGCATGATAAAGAAGATTCAAAGAGAGTGAGATGCCAGCTCCTTTCATTCAGTCAGTAGCTTCAAACATTTCTGGTATATGAAAAACATGTTTTTCAATGGCAAAAATCAATGAATATTGTAAATGCACAAACAGTAATATCTCCACATTGCAAGGTGCAATTCTGAAATTTTTGCTTTTTCCTGCTAATCCTAGCATGATAAAGAAGATTCAAAGAGAGTGAGATGCCAGCTCCTTTCATTCAGTCAGTAGCTTCAAACATTTCTGGTATATGAAAAACATGTTTTTCAATGGCAAAAATCAATGAATATTGTAAATGCACAAACAGTAATATCTCCACATTGCACGGTGCAATTCTGAAATTTTTTGCTTTTTCCTGTTAATCCTAGCATGATAAAGAAGATTCAAAGAGAGTGAGATGCCAGCTCCTTTCATTCAGTCAGTAGCTTCAAACATTTCTGGTATATGAAAAACATGTTTTTCAATGGCAAAAATCAATGAATATTGTAAATGCACAAACAGTAATATCTCCACATTGCAAGGTGCAATTCTGAAATTTTTTGCTTTTTCCTGCTAATCCTAGCATGATAAAGAAGATTCAAAGAGAGTGAGATGCCAGCTCCTTTCATTCAGTCAGTAGCTTCAAACATTTCTGGTATATGAAAAACATGTTTTTCAATGGCAAAAATCAATGAATATTGTAAATGCACAAACAGTAATATCTCCACATTGCACGGTGCAATTCTGAAATTTTTAGCTTTTTCCTGTTAATCCTAGCATGATAAAGAAGATTCAAAGAGAGTGAGATGCCAGCTCCTTTCATTCAGTCAGTAGCTTCAAACATTTCTGGTATATGAAAAACATGTTTTTCAATGGCAAAAATCAATGAATATTGTAAATGCACAAACAGTAATATCTCCACATTGCAAGGTGCAATTCTGAAATTTTTGCTTTTTCCTGTTAATCCTAGCATGATAAAGAAGATTCAAAGAGAGTGAGATGCCAGCTCCTTTCATTCAGTCAGTAGCTTCAAACATTTCTGGTATATGAAAAACATGTTTTTCAATGGCAAAAATCAATGAATATTGTAAATGCACAAACAGTAATATCTCCACATTGCAAGGTGCAATTCTGAAATTTTTTGCTTTTTCCTGCTAATCCTAGCATGATAAAGAAGATTCAAAGAGAGTGAGATGCCAGCTACTTTCATTCAGTCAGTAGCTTCAAACATTTCTGGTATATGAAAAACATGTTTTTCAATGGCAAAAATCAATGAATATTGTAAATGCACAAACAGTAATATCTCCACATTGCAAGGTGCAATTCTGAAATTTTTTGCTTTTTCCTGCTAATCCTAGCATGATAAAGAAGATTCAAAGAGAGTGAGATGCCAGCTCCTTTCATTCAGTCAGTAGCTTCAAACATTTCTGGTATATGAAAAACATGTTTTTCAATGGCAAAAATCAATGAATATTGTAAATGCACAAACAGTAATATCTCCACATTGCACGGTGCAATTCTGAAATTTTTAGCTTTTTCCTGTTAATCCTAGCATGATAAAGAAGATTCAAAGAGAGTGAGATGCCAGCTCCTTTCATTCAGTCAGTAGCTTCAAACATTTCTGGTATATGAAAAACATGTTTTTCAATGGCAAAAATCAATGAATATTGTAAATGCACAAACAGTAATATCTCCACATTGCAAGGTGCAATTCTGAAATTTTTTGCTTTTTCCTGTTAATCCTAGCATGATAAAGAAGATTCAAAGAGAGTGAGATGCCAGCTCCTTTCATTCAGTCAGTAGCTTCAAACATTTCTGGTATATGAAAAACATGTTTTTCAATGGCAAAAATCAATGAATATTGTAAATGCACAAACAGTAATATCTCCACATTGCAAGGTGCAATTCTGAAATTTTTTGCTTTTTCCTGCTAATCCTAGCATGATAAAGAAGATTCAAAGAGAGTGAGATGCCAGCTACTTTCATTCAGTCAGTAGCTTCAAACATTTCTGGTATATGAAAAACATGTTTTTCAATGGCAAAAATCAATGAATATTGTAAATGCACAAACAGTAATATCTCCACATTGCAAGGTGCAATTCTGAAATTTTTTGCTTTTTCCTGCTAATCCTAGCATGATAAAGAAGATTCAAAGAGAGTGAGATGCCAGCTCCTTTCATTCAGTCAGTAGCTTCAAACATTTCTGGTATATGAAAAACATGTTTTTCAATGGCAAAAATCAATGAATATTGGAAATGCACAAACAGTAATATCTCCACATTGCACGGTGCAATTCTGAAATTTTTAGCTTTTTCCTGTTAATCCTAGCATGATAAAGAAGATTCAAAGAGAGTGAGATGCCAGCTCCTTTCATTCAGTCAGTAGCTTCAAACATTTCTGGTATATGAAAAACGTTTTTCAATGGCAAAAATCAATGAATATTGTAAATGCACAAACAGTAATATCTCCACATTGCAAGGTGCAATTCTGAAATTTTTTGCTTTTTCCTGTTAATCCTAGCATGATAAAGAAGATTCAAAGAGAGTGAGATGCCAGCTCCTTTCATTCAGTCAGTAGCTTCAAACATTTCTGGTATATGAAAAACATGTTTTTCAATGGCAAAAATCAATGAATATTGTAAATGCACAAACAGTAATATCTCCACATTGCAAGGTGCAATTCTGAAATTTTTTGCTTTTTCCTGCTAATCCTAGCATGATAAAGAAGATTCAAAGAGAGTGAGATGCCAGCTACTTTCATTCAGTCAGTAGCTTCAAACATTTCTGGTATATGAAAAACATGTTTTTCAATGGCAAAAATCAATGAATATTGTAAATGCACAAACAGTAATATCTCCACATTGCACGGTGCAATTCTGAAATTTTTAGCTTTTTCCTGTTAATCCTAGCATGGTAAAGAAGATTCAAAGAGAGTGAGATGCCAGCTCCTTTCATTCAGTCAGTAGCTTCAAACATTTCTGGTATATGAAAAACATGTTTTTCAATGGCAAAAATCAATGAATATTGTAAATGCACAAACAGTAATATCTCCACATTGCAAGGTGCAATTCTGAAATTTTTTGCTTTTTCCTGCTAATCCTAGCATGATAAAGAAGATTCAAAGAGAGTGAGATGCCAGCTCCTTTCATTCAGTCAGTAGCTTCAAACATTTCTGGTATATGAAAAACATGTTTTTCAATGGCAAAAATCAATGAATATTGTAAATGCACAAACAGTAATATCTCCACATTGCACGGTGCAATTCTGAAATTTTTAGCTTTTTCCTGTTAATCCTAGCATGATAAAGAAGATTCAAAGAGAGTGAGATGCCAGCTCCTTTCATTCAGTCAGTAGCTTCAAACATTTCTGGTATATGAAAAACATGTTTTTCAATGGCAAAAATCAATGAATATTGTAAATGCACAAACAGTAATATCTCCACATTGCAAGGTGCAATTCTGAATTTTTTTGCTTTTTCCTGTTAATCCTAGCATGATAAAGAAGATTCAAAGAGAGTGAGATGCCAGCTCCTTTCATTCAGTCAGTAGCTTCAAACATTTCTGGTATATGAAAAACATGTTTTTCAATGGCAAAAATCAATGAATATTGTAAATGCACAAACAGTAATATCTCCACATTGCAAGGTGCAATTCTGAAATTTTTTGCTTTTTCCTGCTAATCCTAGCATGATAAAGAAGATTCAAAGAGAGTGAGATGCCAGCTCCTTTCATTCAGTCAGTAGCTTCAAACATTTCTGGTATATGAAAAACATGTTTTTCAATGGCAAAAATCAATGAATATTGTAAATGCACAAACAGTAATATCTCCACATTGCACGGTGCAATTCTGAAATTTTTAGCTTTTTCCTGTTAATCCTAGCATGATAAAGAAGATTCAAAGAGAGTGAGATGCCAGCTCCTTTCATTCAGTCAGTAGCTTCAAACATTTCTGGTATATGAAAAACATGTTTTTCAATGGCAAAAATCAATGAATATTGTAAATGCACAAACAGTAATATCCACATTGCAAGGTGCAATTCTGAATTTTTTTGCTTTTTCCTGTTAATCCTAGCATGATAAAGAAGATTCAAAGAGAGTGAGATGCCAGCTCCTTTCATTCAGTCAGTAGCTTCAAACATTTCTGGTATATGAAAAACATGTTTTTCAATGGCAAAAATCAATGAATATTGTAAATGCACAAACAGTAATATCTCCACATTGCAAGGTGCAATTCTGAAATTTTTTGCTTTTTCCTGCTAATCCTAGCATGATGAAGATTCAAAGAGAGTGAGATGCCAGCTCCTTTCATTCAGTCAGTAGCTTCAAACATTTCTGGTATATGAAAAACATGTTTTTCAATGGCAAAAATCAATGAATATTGTAAATGCACAAACAGTAATATCTCCACATTGCACGGTGCAATTCTGAAATTTTTAGCTTTTTCCTGTTAATCCTAGCATGATAAAGAAGATTCAAAGAGAGTGAGATGCCAGCTCCTTTCATTCAGTCAGTAGCTTCAAACATTTCTGGTATATGAAAAACATGTTTTTCAATGGCAAAAATCAATGAATATTGTAAATGCACAAACAGTAATATCTCCACATTGCAAGGTGCAATTCTGAAATTTTTTGCTTTTTCCTGCTAATCCTAGCATGATAAAGAAGATTCAAAGAGAGTGAGATGCCAGCTCCTTTCATTCAGTCAGTAGCTTCAAACATTTCTGGTATATGAAAAACATGTTTTTCAATGGCAAAAATCAATGAATATTGTAAATGCACAAACAGTAATATCTCCACATTGCACGGTGCAATTCTGAAATTTTTAGCTTTTTCCTGTTAATCCTAGCATGATAAAGAAGATTCAAAGAGAGTGAGATGCCAGCTCCTTTCATTCAGTCAGTAGCTTCAAACATTTCTGGTATATGAAAAACATGTTTTTCAATGGCAAAAATCAATGAATATTGTAAATGCACAAACAGTAATATCTCCACATTGCAAGGTGCAATTCTGAAATTTTTTGCTTTTTCCTGCTAATCCTAGCATGATAAAGAAGATTCAAAGAGAGTGAGATGCCAGCTCCTTTCATTCAGTCAGTAGCTTCAAACATTTCTGGTATATGAAAAACATGTTTTTCAATGGCAAAAATCAATGAATATTGTAAATGCACAAACAGTAATATCTCCACATTGCACGGTGCAATTCTGAAATTTTTAGCTTTTTCCTGTTAATCCTAGCATGATAAAGAAGATTCAAAGAGAGTGAGATGCCAGCTCCTTTCATTCAGTCAGTAGCTTCAAACATTTCTGGTATATGAAAAACATGTTTTTCAATGGCAAAAATCAATGAATATTGTAAATGCACAAACAGTAATATCCACATTGCAAGGTGCAATTCTGAATTTTTTTGCTTTTTCCTGTTAATCCTAGCATGATAAAGAAGATTCAAAGAGAGTGAGATGCCAGCTCCTTTCATTCAGTCAGTAGCTTCAAACATTTCTGGTATATGAAAAACATGTTTTTCAATGGCAAAAATCAATGAATATTGTAAATGCACAAACAGTAATATCTCCACATTGCAAGGTGCAATTCTGAAATTTTTTGCTTTTTCCTGCTAATCCTAGCATGATGAAGATTCAAAGAGAGTGAGATGCCAGCTCCTTTCATTCAGTCAGTAGCTTCAAACATTTCTGGTATATGAAAAACATGTTTTTCAATGGCAAAAATCAATGAATATTGTAAATGCACAAACAGTAATATCTCCACATTGCACGGTGCAATTCTGAAATTTTTAGCTTTTTCCTGTTAATCCTAGCATGATAAAGAAGATTCAAAGAGAGTGAGATGCCAGCTCCTTTCATTCAGTCAGTAGCTTCAAACATTTCTGGTATATGAAAAACATGTTTTTCAATGGCAAAAATCAATGAATATTGTAAATGCACAAACAGTAATATCTCCACATTGCAAGGTGCAATTCTGAAATTTTTTGCTTTTTCCTGCTAATCCTAGCATGATAAAGAAGATTCAAAGAGAGTGAGATGCCAGCTCCTTTCATTCAGTCAGTAGCTTCAAACATTTCTGGTATATGAAAAACATGTTTTTCAATGGCAAAAATCAATGAATATTGTAAATGCACAAACAGTAATATCTCCACATTGCACGGTGCAATTCTGAAATTTTTAGCTTTTTCCTGTTAATCCTAGCATGATAAAGAAGATTCAAAGAGAGTGAGATGCCAGCTCCTTTCATTCAGTCAGTAGCTTCAAACATTTCTGGTATATGAAAAACATGTTTTTCAATGGCAAAAATCAATGAATATTGTAAATGCACAAACAGTAATATCTCCACATTGCAAGGTGCAATTCTGAAATTTTTTGCTTTTTCCTGTTAATCCTAGCATGATAAAGAAGATTCAAAGAGAGTGAGATGCCAGCTCCTTTCATTCAGTCAGTAGCTTCAAACATTTCTGGTATATGAAAAACATGTTTTTCAATGGCAAAAATCAATGAATATTGTAAATGCACAAACAGTAATATCTCCACATTGCAAGGTGCAATTCTGAAATTTTTTGCTTTTTCCTGCTAATCCTAGCATGATAAAGAAGATTCAAAGAGAGTGAGATGCCAGCTACTTTCATTCAGTCAGTAGCTTCAAACATTTCTGGTATATGAAAAACATGTTTTTCAATGGCAAAAATCAATGAATATTGTAAATGCACAAACAGTAATATCTCCACATTGCACGGTGCAATTCTGAAATTTTTAGCTTTTTCCTGTTAATCCTAGCATGATAAAGAAGATTCAAAGAGAGTGAGATGCCAGCTCCTTTCATTCAGTCAGTAGCTTCAAACATTTCTGGTATATGAAAAACATGTTTTTCAATGGCAAAAATCAATGAATATTGTAAATGCACAAACAGTAATATCTCCACATTGCAAGGTGCAATTCTGAATTTTTTTGCTTTTTCCTGTTAATCCTAGCATGATAAAGAAGATTCAAAGAGAGTGAGATGCCAGCTCCTTTCATTCAGTCAGTAGCTTCAAACATTTCTGGTATATGAAAAACATGTTTTTCAATGGCAAAAATCAATGAATATTGTAAATGCACAAACAGTAATATCTCCACATTGCAAGGTGCAATTCTGAAATTTTTTGCTTTTTCCTGCTAATCCTAGCATGATGAAGATTCAAAGAGAGTGAGATGCCAGCTCCTTTCATTCAGTCAGTAGCTTCAAACATTTCTGGTATATGAAAAACATGTTTTTCAATGGCAAAAATCAATGAATATTGTAAATGCACAAACAGTAATATCTCCACATTGCACGGTGCAATTCTGAAATTTTTAGCTTTTTCCTGTTAATCCTAGCATGATAAAGAAGATTCAAAGAGAGTGAGATGCCAGCTCCTTTCATTCAGTCAGTAGCTTCAAACATTTCTGGTATATGAAAAACATGTTTTTCAATGGCAAAAATCAATGAATATTGTAAATGCACAAACAGTAATATCTCCACATTGCAAGGTGCAATTCTGAAATTTTTTGCTTTTTCCTGCTAATCCTAGCATGATAAAGAAGATTCAAAGAGAGTGAGATGCCAGCTCCTTTCATTCAGTCAGTAGCTTCAAACATTTCTGGTATATGAAAAACATGTTTTTCAATGGCAAAAATCAATGAATATTGTAAATGCACAAACAGTAATATCTCCACATTGCACGGTGCAATTCTGAAATTTTTAGCTTTTTCCTGTTAATCCTAGCATGATAAAGAAGATTCAAAGAGAGTGAGATGCCAGCTCCTTTCATTCAGTCAGTAGCTTCAAACATTTCTGGTATATGAAAAACATGTTTTTCAATGGCAAAAATCAATGAATATTGTAAATGCACAAACAGTAATATCTCCACATTGCAAGGTGCAATTCTGAAATTTTTTGCTTTTTCCTGTTAATCCTAGCATGATAAAGAAGATTCAAAGAGAGTGAGATGCCAGCTCCTTTCATTCAGTCAGTAGCTTCAAACATTTCTGGTATATGAAAAACATGTTTTTCAATGGCAAAATTCAATGAATATTGTAAATGCACAAACAGTAATATCTCCACATTGCAAGGTGCAATTCTGAAATTTTTTGCTTTTTCCTGCTAATCCTAGCATGATAAAGAAGATTCAAAGAGTGAGATGCCAGCTACTTTCATTCAGTCAGTAGCTTCAAACATTTCTGGTATATGAAAAACATGTTTTTCAATGGCAAAAATCAATGAATATTGTAAATGCACAAACAGTAATATCTCCACATTGCACGGTGCAATTCTGAAATTTTTAGCTTTTTCCTGTTAATCCTAGCATGATAAAGAAGATTCAAAGAGAGTGAGATGCCAGCTCCTTTCATTCAGTCAGTAGCTTCAAACATTTCTGGTATATGAAAAACATGTTTTTCAATGGCAAAAATCAATGAATATTGTAAATGCACAAACAGTAATATCTCCACATTGCAAGGTGCAATTCTGAAATTTTTTGCTTTTTCCTGTTAATCCTAGCATGATAAAGAAGATTCAAAGAGAGTGAGATGCCAGCTCCTTTCATTCAGTCAGTAGCTTCAAACATTTCTGGTATATGAAAAACGTTTTACAATGGCAAAAATCAATGAATATTGTAAATGCACAAACAGTAATATCTCCACATTGCACGGTGCAATTCTGAAATTTTTAGCTTTTTCCTGTTAATCCTAGCATGATAAAGAAGATTCAAAGAGAGTGAGATGCCAGCTCCTTTCATTCAGTCAGTAGCTTCAAACATTTCTGGTATATGAAAAACATGTTTTTCAATGGCAAAAATCAATGAATATTGTAAATGCACAAACAGTAATATCTCCACATTGCAAGGTGCAATTCTGAAATTTTTTGCTTTTTCCTGTTAATCCTAGCATGATAAAGAAGATTCAAAGAGAGTGAGATGCCAGCTCCTTTCATTCAGTCAGTAGCTTCAAACATTTCTGGTATATGAAAAACATGTTTTTCAATGGCAAAAATCAATGAATATTGTAAATGCACAAACAGTAATATCTCCACATTGCAAGGTGCAATTCTGAAATTTTTTGCTTTTTCCTGCTAATCCTAGCATGATAAAGAAGATTCAAAGAGAGTGAGATGCCAGCTCCTTTCATTCAGTCAGTAGCTTCAAACATTTCTGGTATATGAAAAACATGTTTTTCAATGGCAAAAATCAATGAATATTGTAAATGCACAAACAGTAATATCTCCACATTGCAAGGTGCAATTCTGAAATTTTTTGCTTTTTCCTGCTAATCCTAGCATGATAAAGAAGATTCAAAGAGAGTGAGATGCCAGCTCCTTTCATTCAGTCAGTAGCTTCAAACATTTCTGGTATATGAAAAACATGTTTTTCAATGGCAAAAATCAATGAATATTGTAAATGCACAAACAGTAATATCTCCACATTGCACGGTGCAATTCTGAAATTTTTAGCTTTTTCCTGTTAATCCTAGCATGATAAAGAAGATTCAAAGAGAGTGAGATGCCAGCTCCTTTCATTCAGTCAGTAGCTTCAAACATTTCTGGTATATGAAAAACATGTTTTTCAATGGCAAAAATCAATGAATATTGTAAATGCACAAACAGTAATATCTCCACATTGCAAGGTGCAATTCTGAAATTTTTTGCTTTTTCCTGCTAATCCTAGCATGATAAAGAAGATTCAAAGAGAGTGAGATGCCAGCTCCTTTCATTCAGTCAGTAGCTTCAAACATTTCTGGTATATGAAAAACATGTTTTTCAATGGCAAAAATCAATGAATATTGTAAATGCACAAACAGTAATATCTCCACATTGCACGGTGCAATTCTGAAATTTTTAGCTTTTTCCTGTTAATCCTAGCATGATAAAGAAGATTCAAAGAGAGTGAGATGCCAGCTCCTTTCATTCAGTCAGTAGCTTCAAACATTTCTGGTATATGAAAAACATGTTTTTCAATGGCAAAAATCAATGAATATTGTAAATGCACAAACAGTAATATCTCCACATTGCAAGGTGCAATTCTGAAATTTTTTGCTTTTTCCTGTTAATCCTAGCATGATAAAGAAGATTCAAAGAGAGTGAGATGCCAGCTCCTTTCATTCAGTCAGTAGCTTCAAACATTTTTTGGTATATGAAAAACATGTTTTTCAATGGCAAAAATCAATGAATATTGTAAATGCACAAACAGTAATATCTCCACATTGCAAGGTGCAATTCTGAAATTTTTTGCTTTTTCCTGCTAATCCTAGCATGATAAAGAAGATTCAAAGAGAGTGAGATGCCAGCTCCTTTCATTCAGTCAGTAGCTTCAAACATTTCTGGTATATGAAAAACATGTTTTTCAATGGCAAAAATCAATGAATATTGTAAATGCACAAACAGTAATATCTCCACATTGCACGGTGCAATTCTGAAATTTTTAGCTTTTTCCTGTTAATCCTAGCATGATAAAGAAGATTCAAAGAGAGTGAGATGCCAGCTCCTTTCATTCAGTCAGTAGCTTCAAACATTTCTGGTATATGAAAAACATGTTTTTCAATGGCAAAAATCAATGAATATTGTAAATGCACAAACAGTAATATCTCCACATTGCAAGGTGCAATTCTGAAATTTTTTGCTTTTTCCTGCTAATCCTAGCATGATAAAGAAGATTCAAAGAGAGTGAGATGCCAGCTCCTTTCATTCAGTCAGTAGCTTCAAACATTTCTGGTATATGAAAAACATGTTTTTCAATGGCAAAAATCAATGAATATTGTAAATGCACAAACAGTAATATCTCCACATTGCACGGTGCAATTCTGAAATTTTTAGCTTTTTCCTGTTAATCCTAGCATGATAAAGAAGATTCAAAGAGAGTGAGATGCCAGCTCCTTTCATTCAGTCAGTAGCTTCAAACATTTCTGGTATATGAAAAACGTTTTTCAATGGCAAAAATCAATGAATATTGTAAATGCACAAACAGTAATATCTCCACATTGCAAGGTGCAATTCTGAAATTTTTTGCTTTTTCCTGTTAATCCTAGCATGATAAAGAAGATTCAAAGAGAGTGAGATGCCAGCTCCTTTCATTCAGTCAGTAGCTTCAAACATTTCTGGTATATGAAAAACATGTTTTTCAATGGCAAAAATCAATGAATATTGTAAATGCACAAACAGTAATATCTCCACATTGCAAGGTGCAATTCTGAAATTTTTTGCTTTTTCCTGCTAATCCTAGCATGATAAAGAAGATTCAAAGAGAGTGAGATGCCAGCTCCTTTCATTCAGTCAGTAGCTTCAAACATTTCTGGTATATGAAAAACATGTTTTTCAATGGCAAAAATCAATGAATATTGTAAATGCACAAACAGTAATATCTCCACATTGCACGGTGCAATTCTGAAATTTTTAGCTTTTTCCTGTTAATCCTAGCATGATAAAGAAGATTCAAAGAGAGTGAGATGCCAGCTCCTTTCATTCAGTCAGTAGCTTCAAACATTTCTGGTATATGAAAAACATGTTTTTCAATGGCAAAAATCAATGAATATTGTAAATGCACAAACAGTAATATCTCCACATTGCAAGGTGCAATTCTGAAATTTTTTGCTTTTTCCTGTTAATCCTAGCATGATAAAGAAGATTCAAAGAGAGTGAGATGCCAGCTCCTTTCATTCAGTCAGTAGCTTCAAACATTTCTGGTATATGAAAAACATGTTTTTCAATGGCAAAAATCAATGAATATTGTAAATGCACAAACAGTAATATCTCCACATTGCAAGGTGCAATTCTGAAATTTTTTGCTTTTTCCTGCTAATCCTAGCATGATAAAGAAGATTCAAAGAGAGTGAGATGCCAGCTACTTTCATTCAGTCAGTAGCTTCAAACATTTCTGGTATATGAAAAACATGTTTTTCAATGGCAAAAATCAATGAATATTGTAAATGCACAAACAGTAATATCTCCACATTGCACGGTGCAATTCTGAAATTTTTAGCTTTTTCCTGTTAATCCTAGCATGATAAAGAAGATTCAAAGAGAGTGAGATGCCAGCTCCTTTCATTCAGTCAGTAGCTTCAAACATTTCTGGTATATGAAAAACGTTTTTCAATGGCAAAAATCAATGAATATTGTAAATGCACAAACAGTAATATCTCCACATTGCAAGGTGCAATTCTGAAATTTTTTGCTTTTTCCTGTTAATCCTAGCATGATAAAGATTCAAAGAGAGTGAGATGCCAGCTCCTTTCATTCAGTCAGTAGCTTCAAACATTTCTGGTATATGAAAAACGTTTTACAATGGCAAAAATCAATGAATATTGTAAATGCACAAACAGTAATATCTCCACATTGCACGGTGCAATTCTGAAATTTTTAGCTTTTTCCTGTTAATCCTAGCATGATAAAGAAGATTCAAAGAGAGTGAGATGCCAGCTCCTTTCATTCAGTCAGTAGCTTCAAACATTTCTGGTATATGAAAAACATGTTTTTCAATGGCAAAAATCAATGAATATTGTAAATGCACAAACAGTAATATCTCCACATTGCAAGGTGCAATTCTGAAATTTTTTGCTTTTTCCTGCTAATCCTAGCATGATAAAGAAGATTCAAAGAGAGTGAGATGCCAGCTCCTTTCATTCAGTCAGTAGCTTCAAACATTTCTGGTATATGAAAAACATGTTTTTCAATGGCAAAAATCAATGAATATTGTAAATGCACAAACAGTAATATCTCCACATTGCAAGGTGCAATTCTGAAATTTTTTGCTTTTTCCTGCTAATCCTAGCATGATAAAGAAGATTCAAAGAGAGTGAGATGCCAGCTCCTTTCATTCAGTCAGTAGCTTCAAACATTTCTGGTATATGAAAAACATGTTTTTCAATGGCAAAAATCAATGAATATTGTAAATGCACAAACAGTAATATCTCCACATTGCACGGTGCAATTCTGAAATTTTTAGCTTTTTCCTGTTAATCCTAGCATGATAAAGAAGATTCAAAGAGAGTGAGATGCCAGCTCCTTTCATTCAGTCAGTAGCTTCAAACATTTCTGGTATATGAAAAACATGTTTTTCAATGGCAAAAATCAATGAATATTGTAAATGCACAAACAGTAATATCTCCACATTGCAAGGTGCAATTCTGAAATTTTTTGCTTTTTCCTGTTAATCCTAGCATGATAAAGAAGATTCAAAGAGAGTGAGATGCCAGCTCCTTTCATTCAGTCAGTAGCTTCAAACATTTCTGGTATATGAAAAACATGTTTTTCAATGGCAAAAATCAATGAATATTGTAAATGCACAAACAGTAATATCTCCACATTGCAAGGTGCAATTCTGAAATTTTTTGCTTTTTCCTGCTAATCCTAGCATGATAAAGAAGATTCAAAGAGAGTGAGATGCCAGCTACTTTCATTCAGTCAGTAGCTTCAAACATTTCTGGTATATGAAAAACATGTTTTTCAATGGCAAAAATCAATGAATATTGTAAATGCACAAACAGTAATATCTCCACATTGCACGGTGCAATTCTGAAATTTTTAGCTTTTTCCTGTTAATCCTAGCATGATAAAGAAGATTCAAAGAGAGTGAGATGCCAGCTCCTTTCATTGTCAGTAGCTTCAAACATTTCTGGTATATGAAAAACATGTTTTTCAATGGCAAAAATCAATGAATATTGTAAATGCACAAACAGTAATATCTCCACATTGCACGGTGCAATTCTGAAATTTTTAGCTTTTTCCTGTTAATCCTAGCATGATAAAGAAGATTCAAAGAGAGTGAGATGCCAGCTCCTTTCATTCAGTCAGTAGCTTCAAACATTTCTGGTATATGAAAAACATGTTTTTCAATGGCAAAAATCAATGAATATTGTAAATGCACAAACAGTAATATCTCCACATTGCAAGGTGCAATTCTGAAATTTTTTGCTTTTTCCTGCTAATCCTAGCATGATAAAGAAGATTCAAAGAGAGTGAGATGCCAGCTCCTTTCATTCAGTCAGTAGCTTCAAACATTTCTGGTATATGAAAAACATGTTTTTCAATGGCAAAAATCAATGAATATTGTAAATGCACAAACAGTAATATCTCCACATTGCAAGGTGCAATTCTGAAATTTTTTGCTTTTTCCTGCTAATCCTAGCATGATAAAGAAGATTCAAAGAGAGTGAGATGCCAGCTCCTTTCATTCAGTCAGTAGCTTCAAACATTTCTGGTATATGAAAAACATGTTTTTCAATGGCAAAAATCAATGAATATTGTAAATGCACAAACAGTAATATCTCCACATTGCACGGTGCAATTCTGAAATTTTTAGCTTTTTCCTGTTAATCCTAGCATGATAAAGAAGATTCAAAGAGAGTGAGATGCCAGCTCCTTTCATTCAGTCAGTAGCTTCAAACATTTCTGGTATATGAAAAACATGTTTTTCAATGGCAAAAATCAATGAATATTGTAAATGCACAAACAGTAATATCTCCACATTGCAAGGTGCAATTCTGAAATTTTTTGCTTTTTCCTGTTAATCCTAGCATGATAAAGAAGATTCAAAGAGAGTGAGATGCCAGCTCCTTTCATTCAGTCAGTAGCTTCAAACATTTCTGGTATATGAAAAACGTTTTTCAATGGCAAAAATCAATGAATATTGTAAATGCACAAACAGTAATATCTCCACATTGCAAGGTGCAATTCTGAAATTTTTTGCTTTTTCCTGCTAATCCTAGCATGATAAAGAAGATTCAAAGAGAGTGAGATGCCAGCTACTTTCATTCAGTCAGTAGCTTCAAACATTTCTGGTATATGAAAAACATGTTTTTCAATGGCAAAAATCAATGAATATTGTAAATGCACAAACAGTAATATCTCCACATTGCACGGTGCAATTCTGAAATTTTTAGCTTTTTCCTGTTAATCCTAGCATGATAAAGAAGATTCAAAGAGAGTGAGATGCCAGCTCCTTTCATTGTCAGTAGCTTCAAACATTTCTGGTATATGAAAAACATGTTTTTCAATGGCAAAAATCAATGAATATTGTAAATGCACAAACAGTAATATCTCCACATTGCAAGGTGCAATTCTGAAATTTTTTGCTTTTTCCTGTTAATCCTAGCATGATAAAGAAGATTCAAAGAGAGTGAGATGCCAGCTCCTTTCATTCAGTCAGTAGCTTCAAACATTTCTGGTATATGAAAAACGTTTTACAATGGCAAAAATCAATGAATATTGTAAATGCACAAACAGTAATATCTCCACATTGCACGGTGCAATTCTGAAATTTTTAGCTTTTTCCTGTTAATCCTAGCATGATAAAGAAGATTCAAAGAGAGTGAGATGCCAGCTCCTTTCATTCAGTCAGTAGCTTCAAACATTTCTGGTATATGAAAAACATGTTTTTCAATGGCAAAAATCAATGAATATTGTAAATGCACAAACAGTAATATCTCCACATTGCAAGGTGCAATTCTGAAATTTTTTGCTTTTTCCTGCTAATCCTAGCATGATAAAGAAGATTCAAAGAGAGTGAGATGCCAGCTCCTTTCATTCAGTCAGTAGCTTCAAACATTTCTGGTATATGAAAAACATGTTTTTCAATGGCAAAAATCAATGAATATTGTAAATGCACAAACAGTAATATCTCCACATTGCAAGGTGCAATTCTGAAATTTTTTGCTTTTTCCTGCTAATCCTAGCATGATAAAGAAGATTCAAAGAGAGTGAGATGCCAGCTCCTTTCATTCAGTCAGTAGCTTCAAACATTTCTGGTATATGAAAAACATGTTTTTCAATGGCAAAAATCAATGAATATTGTAAATGCACAAACAGTAATATCTCCACATTGCACGGTGCAATTCTGAAATTTTTAGCTTTTTCCTGTTAATCCTAGCATGATAAAGAAGATTCAAAGAGAGTGAGATGCCAGCTCCTTTCATTCAGTCAGTAGCTTCAAACATTTCTGGTATATGAAAAACATGTTTTTCAATGGCAAAAATCAATGAATATTGTAAATGCACAAACAGTAATATCTCCACATTGCAAGGTGCAATTCTGAAATTTTTTGCTTTTTCCTGCTAATCCTAGCATGATAAAGAAGATTCAAAGAGAGTGAGATGCCAGCTCCTTTCATTCAGTCAGTAGCTTCAAACATTTCTGGTATATGAAAAACATGTTTTTCAATGGCAAAAATCAATGAATATTGTAAATGCACAAACAGTAATATCTCCACATTGCACGGTGCAATTCTGAAATTTTTAGCTTTTTCCTGTTAATCCTAGCATGATAAAGAAGATTCAAAGAGAGTGAGATGCCAGCTCCTTTCATTCAGTCAGTAGCTTCAAACATTTCTGGTATATGAAAAACATGTTTTTCAATGGCAAAAATCAATGAATATTGTAAATGCACAAACAGTAATATCTCCACATTGCAAGGTGCAATTCTGAAATTTTTTGCTTTTTCCTGTTAATCCTAGCATGATAAAGAAGATTCAAAGAGAGTGAGATGCCAGCTCCTTTCATTCAGTCAGTAGCTTCAAACATTTCTGGTATATGAAAAACATGTTTTTCAATGGCAAAAATCAATGAATATTGTAAATGCACAAACAGTAATATCTCCACATTGCAAGGTGCAATTCTGAAATTTTTTGCTTTTTCCTGTTAATCCTAGCATGATAAAGAAGATTCAAAGAGAGTGAGATGCCAGCTCCTTTCATTCAGTCAGTAGCTTCAAACATTTCTGGTATATGAAAAACATGTTTTTCAATGGCAAAAATCAATGAATATTGTAAATGCACAAACAGTAATATCTCCACATTGCAAGGTGCAATTCTGAAATTTTTTGCTTTTTCCTGCTAATCCTAGCATGATAAAGAAGATTCAAAGAGAGTGAGATGCCAGCTACTTTCATTCAGTCAGTAGCTTCAAACATTTCTGGTATATGAAAAACATGTTTTTCAATGGCAAAAATCAATGAATATTGTAAATGCACAAACAGTAATATCTCCACATTGCACGGTGCAATTCTGAAATTTTTAGCTTTTTCCTGTTAATCCTAGCATGATAAAGAAGATTCAAAGAGAGTGAGATGCCAGCTCCTTTCATTCAGTCAGTAGCTTCAAACATTTCTGGTATATGAAAAACGTTTTTCAATGGCAAAAATCAATGAATATTGTAAATGCACAAACAGTAATATCTCCACATTGCAAGGTGCAATTCTGAAATTTTTTGCTTTTTCCTGTTAATCCTAGCATGATAAAGAAGATTCAAAGAGAGTGAGATGCCAGCTCCTTTCATTCAGTCAGTAGCTTCAAACATTTCTGGTATATGAAAAACGTTTTACAATGGCAAAAATCAATGAATATTGTAAATGCACAAACAGTAATATCTCCACATTGCACGGTGCAATTCTGAAATTTTTAGCTTTTTCCTGTTAATCCTAGCATGATAAAGAAGATTCAAAGAGAGTGAGATGCCAGCTCCTTTCATTCAGTCAGTAGCTTCAAACATTTCTGGTATATGAAAAACATGTTTTTCAATGGCAAAAATCAATGAATATTGTAAATGCACAAACAGTAATATCTCCACATTGCAAGGTGCAATTCTGAAATTTTTTGCTTTTTCCTGCTAATCCTAGCATGATAAAGAAGATTCAAAGAGAGTGAGATGCCAGCTCCTTTCATTCAGTCAGTAGGTTCAAACATTTCTGGTATATGAAAAACATGTTTTTCAATGGCAAAAATCAATGAATATTGTAAATGCACAAACAGTAATATCTCCACATTGCAAGGTGCAATTCTGAAATTTTTTGCTTTTTCCTGCTAATCCTAGCATGATAAAGAAGATTCAAAGAGAGTGAGATGCCAGCTCCTTTCATTCAGTCAGTAGCTTCAAACATTTCTGGTATATGAAAAACATGTTTTTCAATGGCAAAAATCAATGAATATTGTAAATGCACAAACAGTAATATCTCCACATTGCACGGTGCAATTCTGAAATTTTTAGCTTTTTCCTGTTAATCCTAGCATGATAAAGAAGATTCAAAGAGAGTGAGATGCCAGCTCCTTTCATTCAGTCAGTAGCTTCAAACATTTCTGGTATATGAAAAACATGTTTTTCAATGGCAAAAATCAATGAATATTGTAAATGCACAAACAGTAATATCTCCACATTGCAAGGTGCAATTCTGAAATTTTTTGCTTTTTCCTGTTAATCCTAGCATGATAAAGAAGATTCAAAGAGAGTGAGATGCCAGCTCCTTTCATTCAGTCAGTAGCTTCAAACATTTCTGGTATATGAAAAACATGTTTTTCAATGGCAAAAATCAATGAATATTGTAAATGCACAAACAGTAATATCTCCACATTGCAAGGTGCAATTCTGAAATTTTTTGCTTTTTCCTGCTAATCCTAGCATGATAAAGAAGATTCAAAGAGAGTGAGATGCCAGCTACTTTCATTCAGTCAGTAGCTTCAAACATTTCTGGTATATGAAAAACATGTTTTTCAATGGCAAAAATCAATGAATATTGTAAATGCACAAACAGTAATATCTCCACATTGCACGGTGCAATTCTGAAATTTTTAGCTTTTTCCTGTTAATCCTAGCATGATAAAGAAGATTCAAAGAGAGTGAGATGCCAGCTCCTTTCATTCAGTCAGTAGCTTCAAACATTTCTGGTATATGAAAAACATGTTTTTCAATGGCAAAAATCAATGAATATTGTAAATGCACAAACAGTAATATCTCCACATTGCAAGGTGCAATTCTGAAATTTTTTGCTTTTTCCTGTTAATCCTAGCATGATAAAGAAGATTCAAAGAGAGTGAGATGCCAGCTCCTTTCATTCAGTCAGTAGCTTCAAACATTTCTGGTATATGAAAAACGTTTTACAATGGCAAAAATCAATGAATATTGTAAATGCACAAACAGTAATATCTCCACATTGCACGGTGCAATTCTGAAATTTTTAGCTTTTTCCTGTTAATCCTAGCATGATAAAGAAGATTCAAAGAGAGTGAGATGCCAGCTCCTTTCATTCAGTCAGTAGCTTCAAACATTTCTGGTATATGAAAAACATGTTTTTCAATGGCAAAAATCAATGAATATTGTAAATGCACAAACAGTAATATCTCCACATTGCAAGGTGCAATTCTGAAATTTTTTGCTTTTTCCTGCTAATCCTAGCATGATAAAGAAGATTCAAAGAGAGTGAGATGCCAGCTCCTTTCATTCAGTCAGTAGCTTCAAACATTTCTGGTATATGAAAAACATGTTTTTCAATGGCAAAAATCAATGAATATTGTAAATGCACAAACAGTAATATCTCCACATTGCAAGGTGCAATTCTGAAATTTTTTGCTTTTTCCTGCTAATCCTAGCATGATAAAGAAGATTCAAAGAGAGTGAGATGCCAGCTCCTTTCATTCAGTCAGTAGCTTCAAACATTTCTGGTATATGAAAAACATGTTTTTCAATGGCAAAAATCAATGAATATTGTAAATGCACAAACAGTAATATCTCCACATTGCACGGTGCAATTCTGAAATTTTTAGCTTTTTCCTGTTAATCCTAGCATGATAAAGAAGATTCAAAGAGAGTGAGATGCCAGCTCCTTTCATTCAGTCAGTAGCTTCAAACATTTCTGGTATATGAAAAACATGTTTTTCAATGGCAAAAATCAATGAATATTGTAAATGCACAAACAGTAATATCTCCACATTGCAAGGTGCAATTCTGAAATTTTTTGCTTTTTCCTGCTAATCCTAGCATGATAAAGAAGATTCAAAGAGAGTGAGATGCCAGCTCCTTTCATTCAGTCAGTAGCTTCAAACATTTCTGGTATATGAAAAACATGTTTTTCAATGGCAAAAATCAATGAATATTGTAAATGCACAAACAGTAATATCTCCACATTGCACGGTGCAATTCTGAAATTTTTAGCTTTTTCCTGTTAATCCTAGCATGATAAAGAAGATTCAAAGAGAGTGAGATGCCAGCTCCTTTCATTCAGTCAGTAGCTTCAAACATTTCTGGTATATGAAAAACATGTTTTTCAATGGCAAAAATCAATGAATATTGTAAATGCACAAACAGTAATATCTCCACATTGCAAGGTGCAATTCTGAAATTTTTTGCTTTTTCCTGTTAATCCTAGCATGATAAAGAAGATTCAAAGAGAGTGAGATGCCAGCTCCTTTCATTCAGTCAGTAGCTTCAAACATTTCTGGTATATGAAAAACATGTTTTTCAATGGCAAAAATCAATGAATATTGTAAATGCACAAACAGTAATATCTCCACATTGCAAGGTGCAATTCTGAAATTTTTTGCTTTTTCCTGCTAATCCTAGCATGATAAAGAAGATTCAAAGAGAGTGAGATGCCAGCTACTTTCATTCAGTCAGTAGCTTCAAACATTTCTGGTATATGAAAAACATGTTTTTCAATGGCAAAAATCAATGAATATTGTAAATGCACAAACAGTAATATCTCCACATTGCACGGTGCAATTCTGAAATTTTTAGCTTTTTCCTGTTAATCCTAGCATGATAAAGAAGATTCAAAGAGAGTGAGATGCCAGCTCCTTTCATTCAGTCAGTAGCTTCAAACATTTCTGGTATATGAAAAACATGTTTTTCAATGGCAAAAATCAATGAATATTGTAAATGCACAAACAGTAATATCTCCACATTGCAAGGTGCAATTCTGAAATTTTTTGCTTTTTCCTGTTAATCCTAGCATGATAAAGAAGATTCAAAGAGAGTGAGATGCCAGCTCCTTTCATTCAGTCAGTAGCTTCAAACATTTCTGGTATATGAAAAACATGTTTTTCAATGGCAAAAATCAATGAATATTGTAAATGCACAAACAGTAATATCTCCACATTGCAAGGTGCAATTCTGAAATTTTTTGCTTTTTCCTGCTAATCCTAGCATGATAAAGAAGATTCAAAGAGAGTGAGATGCCAGCTCCTTTCATTCAGTCAGTAGCTTCAAACATTTCTGGTATATGAAAAACATGTTTTTCAATGGCAAAAATCAATGAATATTGTAAATGCACAAACAGTAATATCTCCACATTGCAAGGTGCAATTCTGAAATTTTTTGCTTTTTCCTGCTAATCCTAGCATGATAAAGAAGATTCAAAGAGAGTGAGATGGGGAGTGGCCTGAGCACAGGACGAGATGGCAGCTTGATCCTGAGCTCCCTGAGGGCTTCGCTTTAAAGCTACTTTTTAAGCAACAAAAAGAAGATTTTTTTTCAAAATTCTTATATATTTGGACTTCCTATCATTCAGGGATCATTTTGACACCAAAGAATCCCTGCTAACCCCATCAACCCTGGAGATGTTTTGTGCTCAGACATTTGGGTGAGGCTCAGAATCCACCATTGAAGTGACTCTGTAACGTGGCCCTACAGGATTGTGGACCCATTTATGCCCTTCTACCTCCGGACCCAGGATTACATCGTTTTATACCGGACTTAAGGACTATCAGCAGGCTTTATATGCAGCTGCGGTAAGTCCTGGTGAGCATTCCAGTCCTTGAGGCTGTGACGTGCCCCTTTAAGCTCACAGATCGGTGGGGGCACATATTTCTCTCACTTCATTTAACTGAACATTATATACTGGGCCCCCTGACTGTTGTCAGAGCTTATTTTTAATCCACGGGGTGGCACATTTTGGTTCTGGTTCTGACACCCAGGCGATCACTGGCGGCCCTTTTCTTGATTCCAGTCACTCTGCGGCCCTTTTCTTGTTTCCAGTCGCTCAGCAGCGCTGCTTTGAAGTGACTGGAATAGCAGTAAAGGTCTGCTCTGCTCCGCCTTTTACTTTGGGAGCGGGACCCTACAGCAGTTTCAGCTGTTCTTTCAACGGATCCAAGAAAGAAAAGAGAAGAGGGGACTGAGACCGGGACACCGGCGACAGCTTGGAAATCCCTGCCCTGCAATCAACTATCGTTACTTCACGGAGGTCGGGACCGGACCCGCAGGACCTTACTCCATAAAGAAGAGGCGCTGCCACCTCCGGACCAAAGATTCCCAACCCCACTGGTCCCCGTGGATAAGACCCCTGCTGCCGACAAGGGACCGTGAGCCTAGCCTAGCCTGTACGACGCGGAGTTCAGGAGACTGAGACGGAGCGGGACTGCATACTGATTACTTCTGTACAGGTCAGATAAGCCCTGGCTGAAGCCGGGGCTTTTATCGGGTTTCTGGGGGTCTGTTGCCGTGGTTCTGGGGCTGCTCCGGTGGTAACGGTGTCCCCTGGTGTCCCTGTGAAGCTGCTGCGTCCCTTTCCCCCCCCTCGGCTCACTGCCACCGCTGCTGTCTGCACCCGGCTCTCTCCTCTCCTTTGCGGCTGTTACCTGCGCTCCGGGCTGTTCACATAGTAGCGGTCCCCCCTCCTCTGTTCAGGAGCCGGCATACCAAGCTTCCCTCTGATTACAGGCACCGCTGGTATATATAGCAGGTGTCCCCACGTCCCCAGGGCTTATACAGTGGCGGCGGTATCCCCCCTCCCTCTGATAAGGGGCCGCTCCGTTCCTTCTGCTCCCAGCTGGTGAGCGCCGCTGGTGCCTGAGGTCCGCTCCGTCTTTCCCCGTTGTGCCGCTCTGCTGATAGTGCCCCTCAGGTATCTGGACCCTGCTGACCTTTGTGACTGCCTCCCCCTCCTGTGGTAGCGCTGCTGAGCCTTGAACTTGCCTTTGGTCCCTTGCTGCAGCAGCACCGCTGCCCTCCACTGTCTCATACTCACAATCAGCTGATATTCTTTAAATCTCCCGCCCCCTGCTGCGGCGTAGCTCAGCACTGCTGTCCATGGTGCTGATCAAATTCTCCTGCCCTCTGCTGGCGTCGCTCTGCACTGCTGTCCATGGTGCTGATTTGAACTGCTGTCCATGGTGCTGATTTCAGTCAAACTCTCCTGCCCCTGCTATAGCATCGCTCTGTACTGCTGTCCATGGTGCTGATTTTACATTAGTTAATTCTCCTGCCTCCTGCTGCAACATCGCTTTGCACTGCTGTCCATGGTGCTGATTTTATATCAGTACTGATACAGAGGTCCATTAAACACCAAACTTTGTACAATCATTTTAATTGTGAGACTTGACTTTGAGGGAGGTGGGGGATAGGAGGAATTGCTTCTGCCTCCATATATATATACTGTGACTTCGCTACCTGATATACATATAACAGTTGGTGCCCATGGAACTCTACAGATCTGCAAGTTTCCACAATAATTAGTTTTCTGTTAAGAACTATATGTGCCTTTTATTTTTATCCCTCAGGTCAAGTTTACTATTTTTCTTGATATTTTTGATTGTGATTTACATTTAAAGGATTGCATTCTAGGGGGTACATAATTCTGCAGTCTTTAAGGGTATTGATTGCCTCTTATTGGAATGATATTTGTTTAATGCTAATTTCTTCCAGTCATTGTTCCTAATCATTTTGCTACTCTAAAGTCTTCTGTCCACTCTCTAGGTTAAATATTTCCATTGTCTTTTGGGTGTTTTCCTTATATATACATTTAGGACTTATTTTCTTTTTTTTTTTTTTTTACAATGGCGGCTAACAAAAAAAATACCCAAAAGTCTTTGGAAGCCCCCCTTAAAACTAGTGCGGTAAGAGCGAAGTCCTCTCAACGCTCTTCTTTTTCAAATCCCTCAGAAGATACTGTCAATACTATTAGTCCACTTAAGTCCAGATCACCTCATAGAAATCCTGACGACAGACAGAGTTTTAAAGTAAGCTCTCCCACCAAAGACTCTGCTAAAAGTCTATTTTCTCCAAAACCACAGAGAATCCCTGTCGCTAAACCTGCCTCTTCTACAGTAATTAAGGAAAGAAAAGTAGAAGAGATGGATGTTTCCATCTCTTCAAAGAGAAGGGACCCAGGAGACTGGAGCAACAAATATTCTTCATTGGCTCCGAGTTCGGAGGAGGAATCCTCGGACCCGTCTCCTAATCCTAGTCCAGATAAGAGACGCCCTAAAAAAGACTTTTCCCCTTCACCCTCCGATTTTACGCCTAATGTCCCGGTCAAAATGACCATTTCTCAAGATTTGGGAAATACCGACCTTGGTTCATATCTGGACAATCTTTTAAAGACGATTGACAGAAATATGAAACTGGGCTTCGAGAAACAAGTTGACACCATGAAAACTACTTTGGAAGCGTTTGGGGTTAAATTGGAAGAAAACACTAAAAGGCTCGAAACGGTGGAGGGAAAGGTAGAGTCTGTCTCTTCTGACAATCTAGAAATTAAAACAGAGCTTAAGAGACTCAGATTAAAAGTGGCGGATTTGGAGGATAGAAGCAGGAGAAATAATTTGAAAATTAGAGGCGTATCTGAGAATATATCTCCTTCAGATATCTCGACCTATGTCAAAGACTTACTTCACCAGACAATCCCATCCCTTTCTGAGCAGGATCTTATCATTGATAGGGCACACCGCTTATTTCGTCCGACCTCCATCTCCTCGGATCTCCCTAGAGATGTAATAGTTAGGTTACATTTTTTCTCGACCAAAGAGAGAATTTTGAAATATATCAGGGAAAACAGGACTTTTCCTGAGCCTTTCTCACACCTAAAAATCTTTTCAGATTTTTCCAAAGAAACCATGGACGCAAGAAGGTCATACAAATTGACCACAGATAGACTGAGAGGTATGAATATCCCGTATAGGTGGGGCTTTCCAGTTAAGTTGCTGATTTTCTTTAACGGGAAAACATTTACTCTTACAGATCCTGATGAAGGCCCTAAATTTTTTGACTTTATAAGGGACATTCCCCACAAAGCTGCAAAGATACCCCACCGTTGAAATGTGAAACACTACTCTTTCGGGAGCCCTTTTATTAAAAATAAACTTACTCACCACCTCACCTAATATGTCATACTAGATTTTTCATTCTTCTTTATATTTAGCCTTCGAGGCTTGTCCACATTATTTTTCCCCCCCAATCTGAGGGAGAACCTTTACGGTGAAGGTTCCCTCAGGAGATTTTTTGATTCGTTTTTTCTTTTTTCTTTGAATATTTGGTTATTGTTATTACTATCTTTGAGTTAATAGTGAGATAGTGTATTCCAGCTTTGATTGTTGATTGATTTATTTTTTGGGAATTTGTTGGACCAACTGACCCCTATCCTTTTGGCTTATTCTGATCGCTAATTTACCTATGCCCATTAAGATCATCACTTACAATGTAAGAGGCCTAAACAGTCCCAATAAGAGATTCTCCCTTTGGAAGGAATTGGGTCATCTTGGTGCTGATGTTGCGTGTCTTCAGGAGACAAGGTTTGCCGAGGGGAAACATCCTACCTTCACCCACAAGCGCTACCCTCATATATTTGAATCCACTAGCGACCGGAAAAAAGCCGGTGTAGCTACAGTGATCAAAGACTCGGTCCCATTTGAGTTTTTGGATCAGCATAAAGATCCCAATGGAAGGTTTCATATATTGCTCTGTAAACTAAATAATCATGAGTGCACTGTTGTTAACCTATATGCCCCAAATAAAAAGCAAATACCCTTTTTGAACAGGGTTTTTAGAAAGGTTGAAGAGGTTAGGAGAGGCGAATTGATTTTTTTGGGAGATTTCAACATGGTTCCGGATGGGCATATGGACTCTTCCTCCCCCAGCCGCCACTTATACCCGACGCTAAATAACTGGCTCTATAAAAATGAACTATTTGACACATTTAGATGTCTGCAAACTACATCCAAAGAATTCTCACACTTTTCGGATGCACACCAAACGGCCTCTAGAATTGACTTAATAGTAACTGACGTCTTTTCTTTACCCAAATTCTCTAACGTATCTATAGGCCTCAGGTCGCTATCAGATCATGCCCCTACGTCATGTGAAATTCACATTGGTCCTCTTATTAAAAATGGTTTTCTTTGGAAATGTAGATCTTCACTTATTCATAACCCCAAGAACAAAAAAATTATTGAAAAAGCTATTTCTGATTATTTTAAGGAAAATGATACCCCAGATTTATCTAATCCCTTCTCCAGCTGGTGTGCTCACAAGGCCGTCCTTCGTGGTGTACTAATGCAGATATCCTCATCTGAAAAAAAAGAAAAAAGAACAAAAATAAATTCTCTTCAAAAACTGATTAGGGAAAAAGAACTAGAGCAAATTAATCTTCCTTCCCCTTCCCTAATAATTCAAAAGGAACTGTCAAATTTAAGGGTAGAGCTAAAATCAGAAATTTCTTCTTCCTATGATGCGATTATTCGGAAATCAAAATTTAATTACTATGCGGCTCTAAATAAACCTACCCGCTTTATGGCCCGCCTAGTTAAATGTAAAAGAGCAATTAATAGAATAGATAAAATAAAGAATGATAGTGGAATAACGTTTTGTCACCCTAAAGATATAGTGAACCAGTTTGCAGACTTTTACAAAAAACTCTATAATATCAAGACTGACCCTCTAATTCCCCATCCTCACCCAGACGCAATCAACAAATTTCTATCCTCCATTAACCTACCGAAATTGAGCCCTCTGGATCACGAGTCATTGAACAAGCCTTTTTCTAACCTTGAAATTATTAACACAATAAAGCAACTTAAAGCTTTCAAGGCCCCGGGTCCAGATGGGTTCATTAATGAGTATTATAAAACTTTTTGCGACCTACTTTCTCTCCCTCTTACGAAAATTTTCAATCATGCTTCCTCAATAAGCTCCTTCCCCTCAGAAATGCTGGAAGCTACCATTACCTTAATACCCAAGTCTAAAGAAGAGAGAGATAATGTTAAAAATTATAGGCCCATTTCGCTAATTAATACTGACATTAAGATATATTCGAAAATTCTGGCCAATCGTTTATCGACTATTCTCCCATCTCTCATCAACGACGATCAAATTGGCTTCGTTGGTGGGAGACAAGCAACTGATGGCTCTAGAAGACTCTTGAATATTATTAAGGTTATCAATACGGCGAAACTCCCAACTTCATTGCTTGCCCTAGATGCTGAAAAAGCTTTCGACAGGCTAAATTGGCTATACCTTAAATTGACCCTTATTAAATTTGGTTTTGACAACAATTTTCTCTCTTCAATTATGGCCCTTTATTCTAACCCCCAAGCAAAAATCTATGTTAACAATTATCTCTCAAACCCAATCCCTATTACAAATGGTACTAGACAGGGTTGCCCGCTTTCCCCTCTTCTCTTTGTCCTGGCTATGGAGCCTCTTGCTCAGAGGATCAGAGAAAATACTGACATCAGAGGGATATCTACCCCATCTCGAGAATTTAAAATTGGCCTCTTTGCAGATGATGTTATGCTTTCCCTGCTGGACCCAATAAATTCAGTTGCGGAGGTTTCGAAGGTTCTAGAAATATTCTCTCAGATTTCTTATTTTAAGATCAATAATGAGAAGTCTAAACTTTTAAACATTAATCTGGACCGTCAGACGAGAGAGGTTTTACACTCGAGATTTTCCTTTGGTGTGGCTAAACGCAATCTGATTTATTTGGGGATCAGTATTGGTAAAAATATTAACTCAACAATCTCTGACAATCTGGTTCTGATTGATGACATCGTCCGAGGAGATTTGATGGACTTTATGAAGAGAGATTTGTCGTGGTGGGGTAGAGTCCTCTCTATCAAGATGTTTGTTCTTCCCAAAATTTTATATTTTTTCCGCAACCTTCCTTTAGCTATTTCCCACATCTTTGTTCAAAAAATCCAAAATCAGATTAATTCTTATGTCTGGGATAATAAACGTGCGAGGATATCTGCAGATATATTGTACAAGAATAAAAGTAACGGAGGTCTGAGCCACCCTAATATTTCCGCTTATTATTTGGCAAACCTTATCAAACAGAGCAGTAATTGGTTTAATTCTGACAGTCCCCCAGCTTGGATGATTCTAGAGACTTTCTTAAATAACGGCTCCTCTCCTCGTGATTTGTTACTTAGGCATCTCTTTAAACAGTGCACTCATGATTCTTCCCACCCTATTTTCCAGGCGATTATTGACGCTTGGAAAAAAATCGCTAAAAGAAAGAAAAAGAGCTCCTTGAAAGATTCTGATATGGTTAAGCTTTCTCTTGTCAAAAATTTCCCAATTGGTTTTGTTGCTGATCTATATAACTCTTCCATTCCAGATCAATGGGACAATAAAGGGTTGAGAAAAATTGGAGACCTGTATGAAGCTTCTGTTTTTATTCCTTTCCAAACTCTAAAAAAAAGATTCAACTTACCCTCTTCTGATTTCTTTTTATATTCTCATTTAAAAAACATAATTCTGGAATTCATTTCTGGCAAACTTATCATTTCTGAAACCTCGGTGAACCTGTTAAGCAACCCATCCCATAAAATTTTTTGGAGCCTGAGACACATATATAACAGTTTCAATAATGACCTTTCTTTTCAAAAACACCTTTACATGATAAGATGGGAAAAAGACCTAAAACTCAATTTCCAATCCGACCAATGGGAGAATGCTGTTCTTTTTTCCCAAGCCTCTAATATATCTATGCCCTTACAAGAGGCCTACTTCAAAATTCTAACCAGATGGTATTACACTCCAATCAGGCTACATCATATAAAGCCCAGCAACTCTCCCCTTTGTTGGAGGGAGTGCGGCCTTAGGGGAGATCTTTTACATCTCTTTTGGAGCTGCACGAAAATCCGTAATCTATGGGCTCAGATCTCTTCTTTGGTTGATGATCTTTTAGGTAGACCATTAGTATTGACCCCTCAAAGGGCTTTACTATCCTTGGATCTTGAATCATGCAAGTCATTTGAAAGATCTCTGGTGATTCATTTATTTTCAGTTTGTAAGAACGCATTGGCTTTTTATTGGAGAAAGTCACACGTCCCCACTCTGGAGGACTTAGTTGATAAGATGAATCTTCACAGAATATTTGAACTCAGATTTGCCCTTATCAACAATAACTTAATTAAATTCTCTAGGAAGTGGGATATTTGGTCCACTAGGTTCCCTCAACCTTCTTATAATGCTGGAACATCTCAATGTGTGTCATGTTTAGCTCATTAATATGTCTAATTTGCTATTGATAGTAATGTGTGCTTAAATTGTTCAAGTTTATGTACTATCGTATATATTTTTTGACGAACAAATTTCTCCCATCTTTCCTGTTTATCCATTCCTGTTTATACCTTTTTCCCTTCCCCTTCCCTCAGAATTTTCCCTTTACTACGAACATTCTTTTGTCATTACTTTTATGCTACGATTGTTATTCCCCTGTTAAATTGGTTTTTAAAAATAAAAAAAATATGGTAAAACAAAGAGAGTGAGATGCCAGCTCCTTTCATTCAGTCAGTAGCTTCAAACATTTCTGGTATATGAAAAACATGTTTTTCAATGGCAAAAATCAATGAATATTGTAAATGCACAAACAGTAATATCTCCACATTGCATGGTGCAATTCTGAAATTTTTAGCTTTTTCCTGTTAATCCTAGCATGATAAAGAAGATTCAAAGAGAGTGAGATGCCAGCTCCTTTCATTCAGTCAGTAGCTTCAAACATTTCTGGTATATGAAAAACATGTTTTTCAATGGCAAAAATCAATGAATATTGTAAATGCACAAACAGTAATATCTCCACATTGCAAGGTGCAATTCTGAAATTTTTTGCTTTTTCCTGCTAATCCTAGCATGATAAAGAAGATTCAAAGAGAGTGAGATGCCAGCTCCTTTCATTCAGTCAGTAGCTTCAAACATTTCTGGTATATGAAAAACATGTTTTTCAATGGCAAAAATCAATGAATATTGTAAATGCACAAACAGTAATATCTCCACATTGCAAGGTGCAATTCTGAAATTTTTTGCTTTTTCCTGCTAATCCTAGCATGATAAAGAAGATTCAAAGAGAGTGAGATGCCAGCTCCTTTCATTCAGTCAGTAGCTTCAAACATTTCTGGTATATGAAAAACATGTTTTTCAATGGCAAAAATCAATGAATATTGTAAATGCACAAACAGTAATATCTCCACATTGCACGGTGCAATTCTGAAATTTTTAGCTTTTTCCTGTTAATCCTAGCATGATAAAGAAGATTCAAAGAGAGTGAGATGCCAGCTCCTTTCATTCAGTCAGTAGCTTCAAACATTTCTGGTATATGAAAAACATGTTTTTCAATGGCAAAAATCAATGAATATTGTAAATGCACAAACAGTAATATCTCCACATTGCAAGGTGCAATTCTGAAATTTTTTGCTTTTTCCTGTTAATCCTAGCATGATAAAGAAGATTCAAAGAGAGTGAGATGCCAGCTCCTTTCATTCAGTCAGTAGCTTCAAACATTTCTGGTATATGAAAAACATGTTTTTCAATGGCAAAAATCAATGAATATTGTAAATGCACAAACAGTAATATCTCCACATTGCAAGGTGCAATTCTGAAATTTTTTGCTTTTTCCTGCTAATCCTAGCATGATAAAGAAGATTCAAAGAGAGTGAGATGCCAGCTCCTTTCATTCAGTCAGTAGCTTCAAACATTTCTGGTATATGAAAAACATGTTTTTCAATGGCAAAAATCAATGAATATTGTAAATGCACAAACAGTAATATCTCCACATTGCATGGTGCAATTCTGAAATTTTTAGCTTTTTCCTGTTAATCCTAGCATGATAAAGAAGATTCAAAGAGAGTGAGATGCCAGCTCCTTTCATTCAGTCAGTAGCTTCAAACATTTCTGGTATATGAAAAACATGTTTTTCAATGGCAAAAATCAATGAATATTGTAAATGCACAAACAGTAATATCTCCACATTGCACGGTGCAATTCTGAAATTTTTAGCTTTTTCCTGTTAATCCTAGCATGATAAAGAAGATTCAAAGAGAGTGAGATGCCAGCTCCTTTCATTCAGTCAGTAGCTTCAAACATTTCTGGTATATGAAAAACATGTTTTTCAATGGCAAAAATCAATGAATATTGTAAATGCACAAACAGTAATATCTCCACATTGCATGGTGCAATTCTGAAATTTTTAGCTTTTTCCTGTTAATCCTAGCATGATAAAGAAGATTCAAAGAGAGTGAGATGCCAGCTCCTTTCATTCAGTCAGTAGCTTCAAACATTTCTGGTATATGAAAAACATGTTTTTCAATGGCAAAAATCAATGAATATTGTAAATGCACAAACAGTAATATCTCCACATTGCAAGGTGCAATTCTGAAATTTTTTGCTTTTTCCTGCTAATCCTAGCATGATAAAGAAGATTCAAAGAGAGTGAGATGCCAGCTCCTTTCATTCAGTCAGTAGCTTCAAACATTTCTGGTATATGAAAAACATGTTTTTCAATGGCAAAAATCAATGAATATTGTAAATGCACAAACAGTAATATCTCCACATTGCAAGGTGCAATTCTGAAATTTTTTGCTTTTTCCTGCTAATCCTAGCATGATAAAGAAGATTCAAAGAGAGTGAGATGCCAGCTCCTTTCATTCAGTCAGTAGCTTCAAACATTTCTGGTATATGAAAAACATGTTTTTCAATGGCAAAAATCAATGAATATTGTAAATGCACAAACAGTAATATCTCCACATTGCACGGTGCAATTCTGAAATTTTTAGCTTTTTCCTGTTAATCCTAGCATGATAAAGAAGATTCAAAGAGAGTGAGATGCCAGCTCCTTTCATTCAGTCAGTAGCTTCAAACATTTCTGGTATATGAAAAACATGTTTTTCAATGGCAAAAATCAATGAATATTGTAAATGCACAAACAGTAATATCTCCACATTGCAAGGTGCAATTCTGAAATTTTTTGCTTTTTCCTGCTAATCCTAGCATGATAAAGAAGATTCAAAGAGAGTGAGATGCCAGCTCCTTTCATTCAGTCAGTAGCTTCAAACATTTCTGGTATATGAAAAACATGTTTTTCAATGGCAAAAATCAATGAATATTGTAAATGCACAAACAGTAATATCTCCACATTGCACGGTGCAATTCTGAAATTTTTAGCTTTTTCCTGTTAATCCTAGCATGATAAAGAAGATTCAAAGAGAGTGAGATGCCAGCTCCTTTCATTCAGTCAGTAGCTTCAAACATTTCTGGTATATGAAAAACATGTTTTTCAATGGCAAAAATCAATGAATATTGTAAATGCACAAACAGTAATATCTCCACATTGCAAGGTGCAATTCTGAAATTTTTTGCTTTTTCCTGTTAATCCTAGCATGATAAAGAAGATTCAAAGAGAGTGAGATGCCAGCTCCTTTCATTCAGTCAGTAGCTTCAAACATTTCTGGTATATGAAAAACATGTTTTTCAATGGCAAAAATCAATGAATATTGTAAATGCACAAACAGTAATATCTCCACATTGCAAGGTGCAATTCTGAAATTTTTTGCTTTTTCCTGCTAATCCTAGCATGATAAAGAAGATTCAAAGAGAGTGAGATGCCAGCTCCTTTCATTCAGTCAGTAGCTTCAAACATTTCTGGTATATGAAAAACATGTTTTTCAATGGCAAAAATCAATGAATATTGTAAATGCACAAACAGTAATATCTCCACATTGCACGGTGCAATTCTGAAATTTTTAGCTTTTTCCTGTTAATCCTAGCATGATAAAGAAGATTCAAAGAGAGTGAGATGCCAGCTCCTTTCATTCAGTCAGTAGCTTCAAACATTTCTGGTATATGAAAAACATGTTTTTCAATGGCAAAAATCAATGAATATTGTAAATGCACAAACAGTAATATCTCCACATTGCAAGGTGCAATTCTGAAATTTTTTGCTTTTTCCTGCTAATCCTAGCATGATAAAGAAGATTCAAAGAGAGTGAGATGCCAGCTCCTTTCATTCAGTCAGTAGCTTCAAACATTTCTGGTATATGAAAAACATGTTTTTCAATGGCAAAAATCAATGAATATTGTAAATGCACAAACAGTAATATCTCCACATTGCACGGTGCAATTCTGAAATTTTTAGCTTTTTCCTGTTAATCCTAGCATGATAAAGAAGATTCAAAGAGAGTGAGATGCCAGCTCCTTTCATTCAGTCAGTAGCTTCAAACATTTCTGGTATATGAAACGTTTTTCAATGGCAAAAATCAATGAATATTGTAAATGCACAAACAGTAATATCTCCACATTGCAAGGTGCAATTCTGAAATTTTTTGCTTTTTCCTGTTAATCCTAGCATGATAAAGAAGATTCAAAGAGAGTGAGATGCCAGCTCCTTTCATTCAGTCAGTAGCTTCAAACATTTCTGGTATATGAAAAACATGTTTTTCAATGGCAAAAATCAATGAATATTGTAAATGCACAAACAGTAATATCTCCACATTGCAAGGTGCAATTCTGAAATTTTTTGCTTTTTCCTGCTAATCCTAGCATGATAAAGAAGATTCAAAGAGAGTGAGATGCCAGCTCCTTTCATTCAGTCAGTAGCTTCAAACATTTCTGGTATATGAAAAACATGTTTTTCAATGGCAAAAATCAATGAATATTGTAAATGCACAAACAGTAATATCTCCACATTGCACGGTGCAATTCTGAAATTTTTAGCTTTTTCCTGTTAATCCTAGCATGATAAAGAAGATTCAAAGAGAGATGCCAGCTCCTTTCATTCAGTCAGTAGCTTCAAACATTTCTGGTATATGAAAAACATGTTTTTCAATGGCAAAAATCAATGAATATTGTAAATGCACAAACAGTAATATCTCCACATTGCAAGGTGCAATTCTGAAATTTTTTGCTTTTTCCTGTTAATCCTAGCATGATAAAGAAGATTCAAAGAGAGTGAGATGCCAGCTCCTTTCATTCAGTCAGTAGCTTCAAACATTTCTGGTATATGAAAAACATGTTTTTCAATGGCAAAAATCAATGAATATTGTAAATGCACAAACAGTAATATCTCCACATTGCAAGGTGCAATTCTGAAATTTTTTGCTTTTTCCTGCTAATCCTAGCATGATAAAGAAGATTCAAAGAGAGTGAGATGCCAGCTACTTTCATTCAGTCAGTAGCTTCAAACATTTCTGGTATATGAAAAACATGTTTTTCAATGGCAAAAATCAATGAATATTGTAAATGCACAAACAGTAATATCTCCACATTGCACGGTGCAATTCTGAAATTTTTAGCTTTTTCCTGTTAATCCTAGCATGATAAAGAAGATTCAAAGAGAGTGAGATGCCAGCTCCTTTCATTCAGTCAGTAGCTTCAAACATTTCTGGTATATGAAAAACGTTTTTCAATGGCAAAAATCAATGAATATTGTAAATGCACAAACAGTAATATCTCCACATTGCAAGGTGCAATTCTGAAATTTTTTGCTTTTTCCTGTTAATCCTAGCATGATAAAGAAGATTCAAAGAGAGTGAGATGCCAGCTCCTTTCATTCAGTCAGTAGCTTCAAACATTTCTGGTATATGAAAAACGTTTTACAATGGCAAAAATCAATGAATATTGTAAATGCACAAACAGTAATATCTCCACATTGCACGGTGCAATTCTGAAATTTTTAGCTTTTTCCTGTTAATCCTAGCATGATAAAGAAGATTCAAAGAGAGTGAGATGCCAGCTCCTTTCATTCAGTCAGTAGCTTCAAACATTTCTGGTATATGAAAAACATGTTTTTCAATGGCAAAAATCAATGAATATTGTAAATGCACAAACAGTAATATCTCCACATTGCAAGGTGCAATTCTGAAATTTTTTGCTTTTTCCTGCTAATCCTAGCATGATAAAGAAGATTCAAAGAGAGTGAGATGCCAGCTCCTTTCATTCAGTCAGTAGCTTCAAACATTTCTGGTATATGAAAAACATGTTTTTCAATGGCAAAAATCAATGAATATTGTAAATGCACAAACAGTAATATCTCCACATTGCAAGGTGCAATTCTGAAATTTTTTGCTTTTTCCTGCTAATCCTAGCATGATAAAGAAGATTCAAAGAGAGTGAGATGCCAGCTCCTTTCATTCAGTCAGTAGCTTCAAACATTTCTGGTATATGAAAAACATGTTTTTCAATGGCAAAAATCAATGAATATTGTAAATGCACAAACAGTAATATCTCCACATTGCACGGTGCAATTCTGAAATTTTTAGCTTTTTCCTGTTAATCCTAGCATGATAAAGAAGATTCAAAGAGAGTGAGATGCCAGCTCCTTTCATTCAGTCAGTAGCTTCAAACATTTCTGGTATATGAAAAACATGTTTTTCAATGGCAAAAATCAATGAATATTGTAAATGCACAAACAGTAATATCTCCACATTGCAAGGTGCAATTCTGAAATTTTTTGCTTTTTCCTGTTAATCCTAGCATGATAAAGAAGATTCAAAGAGAGTGAGATGCCAGCTCCTTTCATTCAGTCAGTAGCTTCAAACATTTCTGGTATATGAAAAACATGTTTTTCAATGGCAAAAATCAATGAATATTGTAAATGCACAAACAGTAATATCTCCACATTGCAAGGTGCAATTCTGAAATTTTTTGCTTTTTCCTGCTAATCCTAGCATGATAAAGAAGATTCAAAGAGAGTGAGATGCCAGCTACTTTCATTCAGTCAGTAGCTTCAAACATTTCTGGTATATGAAAAACATGTTTTTCAATGGCAAAAATCAATGAATATTGTAAATGCACAAACAGTAATATCTCCACATTGCACGGTGCAATTCTGAAATTTTTAGCTTTTTCCTGTTAATCCTAGCATGATAAAGAAGATTCAAAGAGAGTGAGATGCCAGCTCCTTTCATTGTCAGTAGCTTCAAACATTTCTGGTATATGAAAAACATGTTTTTCAATGGCAAAAATCAATGAATATTGTAAATGCACAAACAGTAATATCTCCACATTGCAAGGTGCAATTCTGAAATTTTTTGCTTTTTCCTGTTAATCCTAGCATGATAAAGAAGATTCAAAGAGAGTGAGATGCCAGCTCCTTTCATTCAGTCAGTAGCTTCAAACATTTCTGGTATATGAAAAACGTTTTACAATGGCAAAAATCAATGAATATTGTAAATGCACAAACAGTAATATCTCCACATTGCACGGTGCAATTCTGAAATTTTTAGCTTTTTCCTGTTAATCCTAGCATGATAAAGAAGATTCAAAGAGAGTGAGATGCCAGCTCCTTTCATTCAGTCAGTAGCTTCAAACATTTCTGGTATATGAAAAACATGTTTTTCAATGGCAAAAATCAATGAATATTGTAAATGCACAAACAGTAATATCTCCACATTGCAAGGTGCAATTCTGAAATTTTTTGCTTTTTCCTGCTAATCCTAGCATGATAAAGAAGATTCAAAGAGAGTGAGATGCCAGCTCCTTTCATTCAGTCAGTAGCTTCAAACATTTCTGGTATATGAAAAACATGTTTTTCAATGGCAAAAATCAATGAATATTGTAAATGCACAAACAGTAATATCTCCACATTGCAAGGTGCAATTCTGAAATTTTTTGCTTTTTCCTGCTAATCCTAGCATGATAAAGAAGATTCAAAGAGAGTGAGATGCCAGCTCCTTTCATTCAGTCAGTAGCTTCAAACATTTCTGGTATATGAAAAACATGTTTTTCAATGGCAAAAATCAATGAATATTGTAAATGCACAAACAGTAATATCTCCACATTGCACGGTGCAATTCTGAAATTTTTAGCTTTTTCCTGTTAATCCTAGCATGATAAAGAAGATTCAAAGAGAGTGAGATGCCAGCTCCTTTCATTCAGTCAGTAGCTTCAAACATTTCTGGTATATGAAAAACATGTTTTTCAATGGCAAAAATCAATGAATATTGTAAATGCACAAACAGTAATATCTCCACATTGCAAGGTGCAATTCTGAAATTTTTTGCTTTTTCCTGCTAATCCTAGCATGATAAAGAAGATTCAAAGAGAGTGAGATGCCAGCTCCTTTCATTCAGTCAGTAGCTTCAAACATTTCTGGTATATGAAAAACATGTTTTTCAATGGCAAAAATCAATGAATATTGTAAATGCACAAACAGTAATATCTCCACATTGCACGGTGCAATTCTGAAATTTTTAGCTTTTTCCTGTTAATCCTAGCATGATAAAGAAGATTCAAAGAGAGTGAGATGCCAGCTCCTTTCATTCAGTCAGTAGCTTCAAACATTTCTGGTATATGAAAAACATGTTTTTCAATGGCAAAAATCAATGAATATTGTAAATGCACAAACAGTAATATCTCCACATTGCAAGGTGCAATTCTGAAATTTTTTGCTTTTTCCTGTTAATCCTAGCATGATAAAGAAGATTCAAAGAGAGTGAGATGCCAGCTCCTTTCATTCAGTCAGTAGCTTCAAACATTTCTGGTATATGAAAAACATGTTTTTCAATGGCAAAAATCAATGAATATTGTAAATGCACAAACAGTAATATCTCCACATTGCAAGGTGCAATTCTGAAATTTTTTGCTTTTTCCTGCTAATCCTAGCATGATAAAGAAGATTCAAAGAGAGTGAGATGCCAGCTACTTTCATTCAGTCAGTAGCTTCAAACATTTCTGGTATATGAAAAACATGTTTTTCAATGGCAAAAATCAATGAATATTGTAAATGCACAAACAGTAATATCTCCACATTGCACGGTGCAATTCTGAAATTTTTAGCTTTTTCCTGTTAATCCTAGCATGATAAAGAAGATTCAAAGAGAGTGAGATGCCAGCTCCTTTCATTCAGTCAGTAGCTTCAAACATTTCTGGTATATGAAAAACATGTTTTTCAATGGCAAAAATCAATGAATATTGTAAATGCACAAACAGTAATATCTCCACATTGCAAGGTGCAATTCTGAAATTTTTTGCTTTTTCCTGTTAATCCTAGCATGATAAAGAAGATTCAAAGAGAGTGAGATGCCAGCTCCTTTCATTCAGTCAGTAGCTTCAAACATTTCTGGTATATGAAAAACATGTTTTTCAATGGCAAAAATCAATGAATATTGTAAATGCACAAACAGTAATATCTCCACATTGCAAGGTGCAATTCTGAAATTTTTTGCTTTTTCCTGCTAATCCTAGCATGATAAAGAAGATTCAAAGAGAGTGAGATGCCAGCTCCTTTCATTCAGTCAGTAGCTTCAAACATTTCTGGTATATGAAAAACATGTTTTTCAATGGCAAAAATCAATGAATATTGTAAATGCACAAACAGTAATATCTCCACATTGCAAGGTGCAATTCTGAAATTTTTTGCTTTTTCCTGCTAATCCTAGCATGATAAAGAAGATTCAAAGAGAGTGAGATGCCAGCTCCTTTCATTCAGTCAGTAGCTTCAAACATTTCTGGTATATGAAAAACATGTTTTTCAATGGCAAAAATCAATGAATATTGTAAATGCACAAACAGTAATATCTCCACATTGCATGGTGCAATTCTGAAATTTTTAGCTTTTTCCTGTTAATCCTAGCATGATAAAGAAGATTCAAAGAGAGTGAGATGCCAGCTCCTTTCATTCAGTCAGTAGCTTCAAACATTTCTGGTATATGAAAAACATGTTTTTCAATGGCAAAAATCAATGAATATTGTAAATGCACAAACAGTAATATCTCCACATTGCAAGGTGCAATTCTGAAATTTTTTGCTTTTTCCTGCTAATCCTAGCATGATAAAGAAGATTCAAAGAGAGTGAGATGCCAGCTCCTTTCATTCAGTCAGTAGCTTCAAACATTTCTGGTATATGAAAAACATGTTTTTCAATGGCAAAAATCAATGAATATTGTAAATGCACAAACAGTAATATCTCCACATTGCAAGGTGCAATTCTGAAATTTTTTGCTTTTTCCTGCTAATCCTAGCATGATAAAGAAGATTCAAAGAGAGTGAGATGCCAGCTCCTTTCATTCAGTCAGTAGCTTCAAACATTTCTGGTATATGAAAAACATGTTTTTCAATGGCAAAAATCAATGAATATTGTAAATGCACAAACAGTAATATCTCCACATTGCACGGTGCAATTCTGAAATTTTTAGCTTTTTCCTGTTAATCCTAGCATGATAAAGAAGATTCAAAGAGAGTGAGATGCCAGCTCCTTTCATTCAGTCAGTAGCTTCAAACATTTCTGGTATATGAAAAACATGTTTTTCAATGGCAAAAATCAATGAATATTGTAAATGCACAAACAGTAATATCTCCACATTGCAAGGTGCAATTCTGAAATTTTTTGCTTTTTCCTGTTAATCCTAGCATGATAAAGAAGATTCAAAGAGAGTGAGATGCCAGCTCCTTTCATTCAGTCAGTAGCTTCAAACATTTCTGGTATATGAAAAACATGTTTTTCAATGGCAAAAATCAATGAATATTGTAAATGCACAAACAGTAATATCTCCACATTGCAAGGTGCAATTCTGAAATTTTTTGCTTTTTCCTGCTAATCCTAGCATGATAAAGAAGATTCAAAGAGAGTGAGATGCCAGCTCCTTTCATTCAGTCAGTAGCTTCAAACATTTCTGGTATATGAAAAACATGTTTTTCAATGGCAAAAATCAATGAATATTGTAAATGAACAAACAGTAATATCTCCACATTGCAAGGTGCAATTCTGAAATTTTTTGCTTTTTCCTGCTAATCCTAGCATGATAAAGAAGATTCAAAGAGAGTGAGATGCCAGCTACTTTCATTCAGTCAGTAGCTTCAAACATTTCTGGTATATGAAAAACATGTTTTTCAATGGCAAAAATCAATGAATATTGTAAATGCACAAACAGTAATATCTCCACATTGCACGGTGCAATTCTGAAATTTTTAGCTTTTTCCTGTTAATCCTAGCATGATAAAGAAGATTCAAAGAGAGTGAGATGCCAGCTCCTTTCATTCAGTCAGTAGCTTCAAACATTTCTGGTATATGAAAAACATGTTTTTCAATGGCAAAAATCAATGAATATTGTAAATGCACAAACAGTAATATCTCCACATTGCATGGTGCAATTCTGAAATTTTTAGCTTTTTCCTGTTAATCCTAGCATGATAAAGAAGATTCAAAGAGAGTGAGATGCCAGCTCCTTTCATTCAGTCAGTAGCTTCAAACATTTCTGGTATATGAAAAACATGTTTTTCAATGGCAAAAATCAATGAATATTGTAAATGCACAAACAGTAATATCTCCACATTGCAAGGTGCAATTCTGAAATTTTTTGCTTTTTCCTGCTAATCCTAGCATGATAAAGAAGATTCAAAGAGAGTGAGATGCCAGCTCCTTTCATTCAGTCAGTAGCTTCAAACATTTCTGGTATATGAAAAACATGTTTTTCAATGGCAAAAATCAATGAATATTGTAAATGCACAAACAGTAATATCTCCACATTGCAAGGTGCAATTCTGAAATTTTTTGCTTTTTCCTGCTAATCCTAGCATGATAAAGAAGATTCAAAGAGAGTGAGATGCCAGCTCCTTTCATTCAGTCAGTAGCTTCAAACATTTCTGGTATATGAAAAACATGTTTTTCAATGGCAAAAATCAATGAATATTGTAAATGCACAAACAGTAATATCTCCACATTGCACGGTGCAATTCTGAAATTTTTAGCTTTTTCCTGTTAATCCTAGCATGATAAAGAAGATTCAAAGAGAGTGAGATGCCAGCTCCTTTCATTCAGTCAGTAGCTTCAAACATTTCTGGTATATGAAAAACATGTTTTTCAATGGCAAAAATCAATGAATATTGTAAATGCACAAACAGTAATATCTCCACATTGCAAGGTGCAATTCTGAAATTTTTTGCTTTTTCCTGTTAATCCTAGCATGATAAAGAAGATTCAAAGAGAGTGAGATGCCAGCTCCTTTCATTCAGTCAGTAGCTTCAAACATTTCTGGTATATGAAAAACATGTTTTTCAATGGCAAAAATCAATGAATATTGTAAATGCACAAACAGTAATATCTCCACATTGCAAGGTGCAATTCTGAAATTTTTTGCTTTTTCCTGCTAATCCTAGCATGATAAAGAAGATTCAAAGAGAGTGAGATGCCAGCTCCTTTCATTCAGTCAGTAGCTTCAAACATTTCTGGTATATGAAAAACATGTTTTTCAATGGCAAAAATCAATGAATATTGTAAATGCACAAACAGTAATATCTCCACATTGCAAGGTGCAATTCTGAAATTTTTTGCTTTTTCCTGCTAATCCTAGCATGATAAAGAAGATTCAAAGAGAGTGAGATGCCAGCTACTTTCATTCAGTCAGTAGCTTCAAACATTTCTGGTATATGAAAAACATGTTTTTCAATGGCAAAAATCAATGAATATTGTAAATGCACAAACAGTAATATCTCCACATTGCACGGTGCAATTCTGAAATTTTTAGCTTTTTCCTGTTAATCCTAGCATGATAAAGAAGATTCAAAGAGAGTGAGATGCCAGCTCCTTTCATTCAGTCAGTAGCTTCAAACATTTCTGGTATATGAAAAACATATTTTTCAATGGCAAAAATCAATGAATATTGTAAATGCACAAACAGTAATATCTCCACATTGCAAGGTGCAATTCTGAAATTTTTTGCTTTTTCCTGTTAATCCTAGCATGATAAAGAAGATTCAAAGAGAGTGAGATGCCAGCTCCTTTCATTCAGTCAGTAGCTTCAAACATTTCTGGTATATGAAAAACATGTTTTTCAATGGCAAAAATCAATGAATATTGTAAATGCACAAACAGTAATATCTCCACATTGCAAGGTGCAATTCTGAAATTTTTTGCTTTTTCCTGCTAATCCTAGCATGATAAAGAAGATTCAAAGAGAGTGAGATGCCAGCTACTTTCATTCAGTCAGTAGCTTCAAACATTTCTGGTATATGAAAAACATGTTTTTCAATGGCAAAAATCAATGAATATTGTAAATGCACAAACAGTAATATCTCCACATTGCACGGTGCAATTCTGAAATTTTTAGCTTTTTCCTGTTAATCCTAGCATGATAAAGAAGATTCAAAGAGAGTGAGATGCCAGCTCCTTTCATTCAGTCAGTAGCTTCAAACATTTCTGGTATATGAAAAACATGTTTTTCAATGGCAAAAATCAATGAATATTGTAAATGCACAAACAGTAATATCTCCACATTGCAAGGTGCAATTCTGAAATTTTTTGCTTTTTCCTGTTAATCCTAGCATGATAAAGAAGATTCAAAGAGAGTGAGATGCCAGCTCCTTTCATTCAGTCAGTAGCTTCAAACATTTCTGGTATATGAAAAACGTTTTACAATGGCAAAAATCAATGAATATTGTAAATGCACAAACAGTAATATCTCCACATTGCACGGTGCAATTCTGAAATTTTTAGCTTTTTCCTGTTAATCCTAGCATGATAAAGAAGATTCAAAGAGAGTGAGATGCCAGCTCCTTTCATTCAGTCAGTAGCTTCAAACATTTCTGGTATATGAAAAACATGTTTTTCAATGGCAAAAATCAATGAATATTGTAAATGCACAAACAGTAATATCTCCACATTGCAAGGTGCAATTCTGAAATTTTTTGCTTTTTCCTGCTAATCCTAGCATGATAAAGAAGATTCAAAGAGAGTGAGATGCCAGCTCCTTTCATTCAGTCAGTAGCTTCAAACATTTCTGGTATATGAAAAACATGTTTTTCAATGGCAAAAATCAATGAATATTGTAAATGCACAAACAGTAATATCTCCACATTGCAAGGTGCAATTCTGAAATTTTTTGCTTTTTCCTGCTAATCCTGGCATGATAAAGAAGATTCAAAGAGAGTGAGATGCCAGCTCCTTTCATTCAGTCAGTAGCTTCAAACATTTCTGGTATATGAAAAACATGTTTTTCAATGGCAAAAATCAATGAATATTGTAAATGCACAAACAGTAATATCTCCACATTGCACGGTGCAATTCTGAAATTTTTAGCTTTTTCCTGTTAATCCTAGCATGATAAAGAAGATTCAAAGAGAGTGAGATGCCAGCTCCTTTCATTCAGTCAGTAGCTTCAAACATTTCTGGTATATGAAAAACGTTTTTCAATGGCAAAAATCAATGAATATTGTAAATGCACAAACAGTAATATCTCCACATTGCAAGGTGCAATTCTGAAATTTTTTGCTTTTTCCTGTTAATCCTAGCATGATAAAGAAGATTCAAAGAGAGTGAGATGCCAGCTCCTTTCATTCAGTCAGTAGCTTCAAACATTTCTGGTATATGAAAAACGTTTTACAATGGCAAAAATCAATGAATATTGTAAATGCACAAACAGTAATATCTCCACATTGCACGGTGCAATTCTGAAATTTTTAGCTTTTTCCTGTTAATCCTAGCATGATAAAGAAGATTCAAAGAGAGTGAGATGCCAGCTCCTTTCATTCAGTCAGTAGCTTCAAACATTTCTGGTATATGAAAAACATGTTTTTCAATGGCAAAAATCAATGAATATTGTAAATGCACAAACAGTAATATCTCCACATTGCAAGGTGCAATTCTGAAATTTTTTGCTTTTTCCTGCTAATCCTAGCATGATAAAGAAGATTCAAAGAGAGTGAGATGCCAGCTCCTTTCCTTTCATTCAGTCAGTAGCTTCAAACATTTCTGGTATATGAAAAACATGTTTTTTCAATGGCAAAAATCAATGAATATTGTAAATGCACAAACAGTAATATCTCCACATTGCAAGGTGCAATTCTGAAATTTTTTGCTTTTTCCTGCTAATCCTAGCATGATAAAGAAGATTCAAAGAGAGTGAGATGCCAGCTCCTTTCATTCAGTCAGTAGCTTCAAACATTTCTGGTATATGAAAAACATGTTTTCAATGGCAAAAATCAATGAATATTGTAAATGCACAAACAGTAATATCTCCACATTGCACGGTGCAATTCTGAAATTTTTAGCTTTTTCCTGTTAATCCTAGCATGATAAAGAAGATTCAAAGAGAGTGAGATGCCAGCTCCTTTCATTCAGTCAGTAGCTTCAAACATTTCTGGTATATGAAAAACATGTTTTTCAATGGCAAAAATCAATGAATATTGTAAATGCACAAACAGTAATATCTCCACATTGCAAGGTGCAATTCTGAAATTTTTGCTTTTTCCTGTTAATCCTAGCATGATAAAGAAGATTCAAAGAGAGTGAGATGCCAGCTCCTTTCATTCAGTCAGTAGCTTCAAACATTTCTGGTATATGAAAAACATGTTTTTCAATGGCAAAATCAATGAATATTGTAAATGCACAAACAGTAATATCTCCACATTGCAAGGTGCAATTCTGAAATTTTTTGCTTTTTCCTGCTAATCCTAGCATGATAAAGAAGATTCAAAGAGAGTGAGATGCCAGCTACTTTCATTCAGTCAGTAGCTTCAAACATTTCTGGTATATGAAAAACATGTTTTTCAATGGCAAAAATCAATGAATATTGTAAATGCACAAACAGTAATATCTCCACATTGCACGGTGCAATTCTGAAATTTTTAGCTTTTTCCTGTTAATCCTAGCATGATAAAGAAGATTCAAAGAGAGTGAGATGCCAGCTCCTTTCATTGTCAGTAGCTTCAAACATTTCTGGTATATGAAAAACATGTTTTTCAATGGCAAAAATCAATGAATATTGTAAATGCACAAACAGTAATATCTCCACATTGCAAGGTGCAATTCTGAAATTTTTTGCTTTTTCCTGTTAATCCTAGCATGATAAAGAAGATTCAAAGAGAGTGAGATGCCAGCTCCTTTCATTCAGTCAGTAGCTTCAAACATTTCTGGTATATGAAAAACGTTTTACAATGGCAAAAATCAATGAATATTGTAAATGCACAAACAGTAATATCTCCACATTGCACGGTGCAATTCTGAAATTTTTAGCTTTTTCCTGTTAATCCTAGCATGATAAAGAAGATTCAAAGAGAGTGAGATGCCAGCTCCTTTCATTCAGTCAGTAGCTTCAAACATTTCTGGTATATGAAAAACATGTTTTTCAATGGCAAAAATCAATGAATATTGTAAATGCACAAACAGTAATATCTCCACATTGCAAGGTGCAATTCTGAAATTTTTTTGCTTTTTCCTGCTAATCCTAGCATGATAAAGAAGATTCAAAGA